>NC_046381.1:40876172-40984346 GCF_011125445.2 Fundulus heteroclitus
AACCCTTCCGATGCCAAATCCGCCATCGGGCGGGGAAAACTAATGTTGTGGCCAGATTATCTCTCCAGGTTGCCGCACGTCGTCAACCTCGGGGAGGAGGCGGATAATGTGATGGAGCACCGCTAAGCGCCCATCACAGACTCAACGTGTCCATGCTCCCTCTGGCTCAGGGGGGCGCGGTGCCAGGAGCGCACTTGGCGCCGAGCTTCCACACACTCACCTCTCGCCTCTGCTTCATTCCAGCTGTTCCTGGTCCAGGGACCAAACCGGACCACTTCCGCGTCATGCTGGAAATAGCGCAGAGTAGCGCGCTTCGCCAGTCACGTGACAAAGGACTTAACCATTTTGGGTGTTAGTATTATATTTTTATATTGTTTATGTTCCTGACGTTTTGTAGATTTGTATGGAGTCATTTTGGCAATTTTTTTGAGTTTCTATGCAGAAAACTGTTTTGAGTCTTGTTATATTTTTCTTTTGTCCTTAAAACCCCTTAATTTGTATTTTGGTTTACCCGGGGGAGGGGCTAAAGGGATATTTAAAGGGGAGCTGAGCTCACTAGAGGGGTATGCTGGATCCCATGGTAGTGTTGGCTGTCTGAGTAAGTTTGTCCTGTAAGTAGTCTTGTGAATACTTGTTTTTGTGTTTGGTTTTTTTGGAAAGATCAACATTGTTTCATTTTTTTCACCTGGGGACTAATAAAAGAAAAGCACGAAGGCTATTTTTCGACTGAGCCATCATTTTTTTGTTTATTTTTGGAATGAACCCGTGACAATGAAACACATGAGAACATGCCACAATGTACACTAAATGAACAATCAGTCAACCAAATAACACACAAGATCACTTTAACAATCATGATATATCAACCGGAAAAAAACTAAAAGTAAACTTTTATCAAAAGCTTCCCAACATGAGTAATAAATTCACCTTAATATAAATGTAATTTCTCTTACAGAATATAGCTCAATCAAACATTTCTCTTTCACACAGCCATGACATATTTTTAGGTTGATCAGTAGAACTCAACCTAAAGCTCATGAGCTATGGTTCACGAAGCTTTGGGTTGTGACCGAACGAACATAGATCCCGGATACACAGTGGCTGAAATGAGTTTTCTCCGATAGTGTGTCTGGTCTCTCCCTTAGAGATAGGGTGAGGAGCTTCAGTCATCCGGGGTGAGGCTCAGGAGTAGATCCGCTGCTCCTCCACGTCCAGAGGAGCCAGTTGAGGTGGCTCGGGCATCTGGTCAGGATGCCTCCTGGACGCCTCCCTGTGAGGTGTTCCGGGCACGTCCCACCGGGAGGAGGCCCAGGGGAAGACCCAGGACACGCTGGAGGGACTATGTCTCCCTGCTGGGAATGCCTTGGGATTCCTCCTGAGGAGCTGGCCCAAGTGGCTGGGGAGAGGGACGTCTGGGCCTCCCTACTGAAGCTGCTACCCCCGCGACCCGACCCCGGATAAGCTGAAGAAGACAGACAGATGGACGGACAGTAGAACTCAACGCCTCTTGGGGCGTTTACATTGACCAATACAATTTCATAGTGACACTTGATTAACCATTAATCTTTTCTTGTTTTTTTATAACAATCAATATTATTCATTATAACTATTATTCATTGATGATGTCAGATTCGATTTATTTAAAAAATAAATTGACCAGTAAAATGAGTTCAATGAGATGGCATTTTATTAAAAGGGTTTCAGTTTTCTTCTAGACATAGACAACTATTTTGATATATATTTTGTTAGTAATTCTTTCTAAAAGCCCAACAAATGTGAAAAGCTTCCCAAATTTTTACAACCTGCCCATAACCTATTTCAAAAGAAGCCTAATTGGGTGGAAACCTGCCTACTTTGGTAACACTGAATACACTATTTCTTTTTGTTAGTTTTTTTTTAGATTTTGGGATTTTATTGAGAGTTTGTTTCTTAGCACTGTAGGAGGTATCACAGAGCCATTGTTCAGCCTGAAGCATGTAAAATGCTTCTTTTTTTTTTTAAAGTGTGCCCCCCCTGACAAATGTAATGCCCCCCTGTAATTTGTTTCTGCAGCCGGGTCTGTCCGAGCATGAATTTGAATTGCTCACAGCTCAGATCTTGCGTTATTACAACGTGACGCGATTAAAACTATTTCCAAGCAACTTGCATATAATGAATGATGAGAGTGAGAAAGAGATCTTTGTGGCACACAAAGTGGTCATCATCAGTGGAAAAACCCAGCTCTGTCCCTGAAATATGAAGTGCTACCCAAACATTTCTATGATTCTTTAACTTCTGTCAGTTATACCTGTTACGAATGCTTCTGTGGAACGTGCTAACTCGGGCCTTAAAGCAGTAAAAACTTTTCTACGGTCGACTATGGGACAAGAAATGTTTGTGACTTTACTACTTATGTATGTTTACAAGGACATTCATTTAGACATCAACAAAATCACAGACATATTTGCCCAGAAGCATCCTAGAAGGTTGACATTCATATACCCATTATCATCATCATCATAAAGTTGAAGGTGTTGTGGAAGAGAACAATATTCTTTGTCAAGTCTTACTGTTCCATTATAGGCTTATGGCTTAACTTCACCATACATGTTCATTGGTTTAACTTACTTTAAAGTTGTTTTTCTCTCAACATAGTTTATCTCGTTAAAATATATTCAAAACTCCTTTATCACTTGAACCATAACAAACTGTTCTAAGTCCTTGGGTCTTTTTAAGTCATTTTTTTCTTAATATAGTTTATCTGGATGAAATAAATTGTTAAAATACATGTATATTAAAAAAATCCTTTATCAATTTAACCATACCAAACCATTCTTAAGTCATTGGGTCTTTTTATTTCATTTTACTAAATAAATATAATTCCTGGAAATAAAGAAAATCTTTGTTTGATTAATTGTTGATAAGGATATTTTTTTCTTCAAACTACTTTTTAACCTTGTGCATGCTGTAAAAACCAAGAAATTTTGTCTTAAAAATCCTTTTTCAATTACAATAATGCTAATTCTAATTCCACTTATGTTCATCCATTAAAATTATTATCAATTCAAAAAGCCTTAGATTAATAATTAGGTTAATGTGAAAGAGTAAAGATGACATTCTTTGGTCGTTTAGCCTCACATTGTCTTGACATGACTCTTAGGTGCGCACCCCCCTTTGAAAAATCCTGGATCCGCCCCTGGTCAGTAGAGTGGCAATCCTGAGACACTCCAAGGTCATACACAGGCTGACAGAGAAAGGCAGAGGCACCAGAGGGGCAATCCAACAGGCTGAGTCCAGAATCTAGTTCAAGGTCAGGGATCCAAAACAATCCGACAGGCAGAAGTACAGAAGGGCTTGGCAGAGAGGGTGAGTCAGGGAGCAGGCAAAAGTCTTGTCCATTTACTGAGAACCAACTAAAGAGTTCTACAGAAATCCTAAAACATGAACAGGGTCACTCACAGGTAGCCAGGCTAGGAATACTGGGTGGTCTAGTCACACAAAGGTTTTCAAGGAGGAGGAAGGCTTAAATAACATCACACACAGGTGAAGCAGAAACAGGTGTAAGCAACCAGGAGAACTTGCCAGAATGCAGAGGGAGATGTCAGCAGAAACAGCAGGAGCAGCATCATAGCAGAAGCTGTAAACTTGACAGAAAGATACCAGAAGCTAAAAAGCAGATGACCGGAAGGCTGCTGTCAAAGCAACTATGGCTTCCTGAACACGTCAGCAGAACAAAAATTGGATCACCTCTAGAACCGTAACTGACCAATTAACAATCACATGTTTTCCCAAAGTGAAACATCCCTTTGCCGCTGCAGCTAGAGCGACAACATTCGGGGACTCTGCATTATGTGAAGGGAACTATTAAAACTTATTAACATCACTTCTGACCAATCTTATTCAAAACATGTAAGCAGTTATACTCAGGGAGAAGACTGTCATAGACTTGGACATTTTGGATTAATACGAGTTCCACTCCCCTCAGACTTCTGCCATCTATCACCATCCTATCAGCTCAGTCCACTCCAGACATCCGCCCAGATCAGCTCCAACTGCTGCCACTAATGAGTTCCAACTCTGGTCTCCTTTTCCCCTGCCTTGACATACCTGCCTCATCTACACACTCACTGCCAGATCGTCTCGTCACCTCACTTATGCTCTGCTGCTCCCAATCCTCGTATACTCAGCTTGCATCTGGTCAAGTCTGATTCTGCCTGCAACTGCTGATCTGTCAGCATTCAACATTTTCAATAAACCTTTTTTAACCTACTCCGTGTTGTATAATTTCAGGTTGGCACACTAAACCTGACAAAGATGGTTTCACTCCACCCTGGTAAATGAAGGTCAACACTTGCGTGTTTTCTGAGTGAGACTGTACATTTTTTAGGTTTGAGATGTTTGCGTTAGATCTGCTCTGGAACAGCAGATAGAGTGTATAGAGTGTGAGAAAGTGACGGGGGGATTAGGAGGAGACCAGGGGTGAGAGCAGACAAGATGGCTGGCTGCAGCCTAGCCAGGGGTGTGATTACTTTCTCTCTGCTCTGGTTCTGAATAAAGTGCTGGAATTTCCTTTTATTCAATAAGTAACTGTGGAATCTGTTTATTTTTATTTCCCACAACACATTACGAATGCATTGCGGTCAGAGGGATTTCGCTTAAAAACATCAGTAAAAATGTCACAGTGGAAAGTACAATTCAGACTTGCGTTATCACAAACATTTATTCCTTTCCCAAAACCTAAAAGAAGTCTAGAAAAATGCACAATATGGATATGCAGCTGACCTGAGCAGCTGAAACAACAGTGATCGACAAAGAACTACAGCATGTTTGTATGAAAGTACATTTGTCCGTGGCTACCTTAAAATAACTTCACTGACTTGATTTACAAGTTGTTTGAGGAATGTCTTCTAGGACTTTTGCCGTATGTTGACAGATTAGACAAATACCAGCAGCACCCTCAAGTACACTTCTACCTGGGTGGGGCGATCTTACAGCTGGCATCACGTCAACTCATGTAAAAGGAGCTCAGACTTTAAAGTACAGATACATATTTTTAGGTCTATGTTCCTGATATAATACTATTTTTTATTGCTTTGATGCATGTAATCTTATACATTTTGTCATTTTTGAAAGACAGTGTTTTGGGTTTTTCAGTAACTGTAAGCAACAATCATCAACCTAAATAAATAATAAACACTGGATCCTTAGTTACAGCAAAGATGCTAAGAGTTAAGCAGTTGTCAGTGTTTGGTGTGGATTATTTTCAGTTACAACCCTGTTAAACTTCATCATCTCTTCTAAGCAACATAAAAAACAAAACCTGCCTTTAGCAGGTTGGTGCAGACAGGGCAGGAACTATTTTCATAATGCAAAAAGTATGCAAATTTTCAACTGTAACACCGACTACTATCAAGCGCTTGAAAACGGAAGCTGTGATAGTTGGGACTAAAAACAACCAGCACAATTCTGGGTTTAAATCTTGAATAGGAGCTTTGTGTGGAGATTTGCTGCTCCCATAGCTGTGTTGGCAGAATTCTATTGGTTCTTCTTCTAAGGTAAATATGCAATGTTTAAAGAACAAAGTTATGAAATGGTTTGTTTAAGGCCCAAAATGAAAGTAAGAAGAAGCAAAAAATGTATTTAAGATCAAACACGGGAACAAAAGTAACACAGCTGCTAAATTTAAACAGCCTTTTGTCTCATTCAGGGACACAAAGAGTCACGGAGCAGCTGGTACAGATGAAAAGAGGGAGGTTCACCTTCCTAAAAGCAACACAGCTTCTGTTCCTCTCATTTTTATCAACAGAAACATTCACATTTAAGGTACATCACCCACAAACTGTTTATATTAATGAAGGATGGGATTGAAAATCTAAAAAAAATCTATGTTTCCTGCACTGTCCAGTCACCAGTTTTACCAAAGAAACAGATAAACCTGCACATGAGTGCGACATTTTCAAAACGGAACATTATAACAAAAAAGAAAAAAGTATTTTCCTTCTCCAAACTCACCTGATTTTACATGAGTCGTCGTCCAAAGCATAGAAACAACCATCCAAACCACAGAGACACTGTTTCCTGACATCCTGCTTAACAGGATCTACAAGAAAAAAAAAGCGTTTTTATTTTCATCAGTTGATGTTGGGAGGATGTCTGCTCCACCCAGCTTGTATGAAGGAAATATGAACCACAGCGTGAGCTTGGGGGGTTTCAGCCACTTTGTTTTAAATGTGAGAACATATTAACAGAAAACATAAACTTTACTTACTGGTGGAAAACAGCCATTCACCTCTATAGCTGCTCATCTGCTCCTCCAATAAAAACCCAGCATTCGTTGCCAGTCATCCTGCAGCCATGATGAAGTGAAAAGGGGAAAGAGAAAATCCGCTGAGGTTATTCTCCTCAGCCAGGAGAACGATGAGAGGAGGAGCCGCAAGCTGCAGCCAGACCTGTGAGTTCCATATCAAGCCTTTGTTTTCCAGGAGACAAACCTGAAAACAAAGACTCAATGACACGTGGAGAAACCAGACCCTGGGGCTTAAAGGGCATTTCCCACCATGTGTGAGAACTATTTACAAGATTTCATTGTTCCCTGTCCAACAAGTCACAGCAGCTCTCAGCATAAGGAATAATAGATGAAATCATCTAATGACAACACAACTCACTGACACATGAGTTCTTTTTAACTGAATTATAGCTTTTTTCATAAAGAATGGTTCTATGAATTTATCTATGTGACTTTACAGATGTTCATTAAAACCCTTTGTCAAAGAAAATCTCTCTGAAGGGAGACGAATTAAGATTACAGATCAAAATTTTTTGTGCGCAAGTTCACACAAATATGTAGCTCTGTCACAAAAGCAATAAATGATGCATGATCAGAAGATGAGGGGAATCTTTCGGGAAAAAGACCCTCCCAGCTGGTGAAGAAGGCCCAACAACAACTCTTCTTCCTCAGGAAACTGAAACGGACTAGACCTTCTACTTCCCTCCTCATAGACTTTTACAGAGCTACAATTGAAAGCATTTTGCGTTTCAGAGTGACAGTGTGGTACAGAGACTGCACGGCACAGGAGAGGAAGGATTTAACATGGGTTGTGGGGACACCACAAGGCATTGTGGGATGCTGTCTACGGTTTATGTTACAAGAGTCCAGAAAAGAGTCCAGACGTATTGCCAGAAATCCCAGCAACCTGGCAACACATTGTCTGTCCCACTTCCATCAGGGAAACGATTCCGGAACATTAAATGAAGAACTAATAGAACGAAAAAGAGCTTCTTTCCCAAAGCTGTGAGGGCTATCACCCCCTGCTGAGAATCAAATAAACCACCAGCCCAGTTCATAGTCTGTTACACGTACAAACACACTACTGGTTCCACAGGTTCTTGATTCTATTAAGAATTATTTACACTGTCGCTCACATCCTAATGTCTATTTACACACTTGAGTCTCTAAGGAAGAGTTTGTTTGGTCATCCATACAAACTGTACAGTTTATACCTGAACCCTTTCTGCCCTCTCACCGCTCCCTTATATAGAGTTCCCCTCTACAGCGCCACCAATGGTGGAGGATGTCAACCTGCACGTAAACAAAACACTCCCACCAAAAGCAAATAAACCAGACCCAAACACCAAGAACTATACATGGTTCCTACAGGCTTTGTAAACAGGAATTAGTTGAGGCAACCTGGACTTCCTTTGTGCAGTGCATAACTAACAGTGTCCTGCCAACACATTCCTGAATCTCTGCAGATCCTCCAGAGTCACCATGAGCCTCCTGGCTTCTTCTCTGGTTATTGCTCTCCTTGATGTCAGTCCAGGTGGACGTCCATGTGCAGGTGGGTCTGCAGGTCGTCCATCCTCTCTCCAGGTCCAGATGATGGATTGATCAGAGCTTTGGGAGATGTTGCTGTGGAACCTGATCTTGTTTTAAACTGGAACAGAACTTGCCTGAACCGTCTGCTGGGTTCCTTGGTTTCCATGGTTGTTCTCTGATGTTCTCTAAAGAACTTATGTGGCCCGAAACAGAACACCCGGATTTATTCTAAGAACAAAATACACAGAGTTGGACTTTGTCTACTAAGTTGGTGACTTCTGAAGGCAATTGACCGCTCTGGATTTTATTTAGGGGCGTCAGAATTGATTAAATTATATTTATGCTTTCAGATTGTGTCCATTTCTATTACTTTTCTTATACAATTATTCACCACTTTCTGTTGGTCTAAGAACATAAAATACATAGCTTGCAGTTGTAAGATGGCAAATATGGAAACATTTTAAAGTGCACGGACACTTTTGTCCTAAAGTCATGACATCCTCTCGTCCTCGCTATAGAAATGAGTTCAAGTGATTTAAAAAAGTTGAAACATCTGATTCTGCCAACATTTTATGTAACAGATGATTCCTGACAGCCCTCCTAAAATGGTCACACCTGATCAGTTTGTATTATTTAATCTAAATCTGGTCTTTTCTGATTTATACATGTAACTTAAGTCCACTGATCAGGTTCGCTCTTGGTGGAGTTTGTCTCCCCCTGATGGTGAAAAAGTGAAAGTGCTCACAGATGACTGCCTTTATATTGTTCCAATTATTTTATTATACTATAATACTTTGTAATATTTTACAGAAATACTGGACTGGCACCAGCAGTGATGAGGTCTGGGGTTCAACGTCCCCAGAGCTAACCTAGAGGTAGAGGTTATTTATCTCTAAAGCCCAGAGGGAAGGTAAAACCCTCCCTGCTGCCTGCCGATCACAGCAGCAGACCAAACTGTTCAATCAGACCACCAGCCTTTATCCTTATTTAATTTTCAATATGCAACAATATGTAAATAATAATAAAAAAAAATGAAAGTAGGAGAAGAAGAGGGCGAGAAAATGAAGTTAAGAGAAAAATGGTGATGTTGAGTTTGCGTGAAAAAATGTGGAACAAGTTATATATTTCCTTTCAATAATATTTACATTTTTACAAATAATATGATACATTACATTGACATTCAAACAAAAAAACTACTACCAACACAGCATGAATAATAATATCTATTCATTATCCACTTTTTAAAAGTGTGATTTAAACTGTAACCACTGCCTGAACTCCTCGTTCAGCCCGGTCCAAAGCGTCAGCCCAAACATAGATATACAGAAAGTTTCCCTTATTCTGAGGGATGTTTGATACTAATTTAAACCTCTTATCTCCTGAGCTTTTTTGAATATTTTGCAATAACTGTTATTTTGTGCTCTAAACATATTTAGTGCTGTTTTTAGATCAGCTACATCAGTGGATTTGAATTCTGATAATATAAATATTAGGTTAGCTACTGACTAATTGTGTCCCAAATCTCTGCACAGTAACTGAAAAAAATGGTAAAACACGAAGCGCTATATGATCTAACACATGTCTGGCTTTTTGATTGGTTGTTTTGAACACATTTGATATGAGTATTTCAGTTTTGTTCATAATCAATAATAATATCAATAAATGTATCCTCATGTTCATTTTGACCCCATTTATCTGTATTTTTAGCTTTGCAATTTCCAGGCACCATTATTTTTGTTTGGTTCAGATTTAAGGATAATGTATTACTATCACCGTATATATTTAATTTCTACATTATTTAACAGTTATTCTTGGTTATTTCCAACACCGCCTGAGCAGCCAAGCTGAGGGGCAAAGCAGCCCTTCACACAGCCGACGGACAAAATGCTGATAGATGTTCCTCATCTCCATCTGCTGCTTGTTGTTGGATGTAAATCTGCTCTCTTGTTGATGGAAATATTATAAATCCCTCTGGTCTGGTGTTGCCTGTTAGGATTCATTAGAATGCAGCAGACTAACGAGGGTGTTTGTCTCTGAAAGGCCTCATGAATAAATAGCGCAGCTTTATTAAAGCTCCCTACAGACGCTCAATAACTGACAGAACAGAGTTTTTACCTCGCTGAATTTAACTTTTAAACTTTTTGAAGCCTCTGAAACAGAAACAAAGCCTGATGTGTTAAAAACATCTGATCTGATCTGAGACCAGCCTCCACGGTTCCCATCTACAGACAATAAGCTTCAGACTCTTTCAGCTGAATTAATTTGTAATACTTCATGGTAGACTCTACTTGTCTCTTGATTAATGAAGACCTCGTGTTTCCTGATAATTGCTGCAGGAATTAGAAAAGTTTTCAGTGCGGGACCAAACTGATTTGTGTTCATGTTGCAGGGTGTAACGATCCTTTGAGTTTTATATTTCTGGTTTTCAGTTTAGAGTTTCTCTCCATTATCTTAGTATATAATCATGTTTACTGTGTGATCTCAGCTTCATTTCTATCTGTTTCTCTGGTTTATTTCCTGCATTCGGTGTGACTAAACTCACCTCCTCCTGGTGTCAGTAAACACTTTCCTCAGTTTAGATGCTCAGCCGGTACCTTCACAGATCATTTAGTCACCTACCTGATTCCAAGTACTTGAAATATTTGGTGAAAATGCCTTGGTGCCTCCTTGGTGTTTATTCATTTTTTTGCCCTTTCTTGAACTAAATAAGCCAAACCATGAGGCCGTTATTTGTTCTGCCTCCGGCTGGGTCCAACTCCGCCAAAATGAAACATGTCAGAATTCTTGACAGAAAGTTTGTCCGATTCTTGATTTATCTGAAAATGAAACTCTTAGTTTAAAACACAACCAGCCTACAGATTCCAGTTTATTCAGGACAATGATAAAGTTTCCAAACTGGCTACAGTCTGTTTTGGAGTACCACAGGGCTCAGTGCTCGTACCACATCTCTTTACTTTATCTATGCTCCCACTTTGTTACAGAGACATTTCTGTGATAATGATGATACCTGTATTTACCCATAGACCCTAAAGGCCCAATCAGTTAAAGACAAAATAACTATGTTACAAAAATAAAAAAATGCAAATAAGTCTTTTGTCCATTTTTTTATTTCTAAGTTTGAATTTCTGTAATTCTTTGTTTTCAGGAAATCCTATGAGTTTCCTGAAAGTAGTTTAACTTTTCTAGCTCTGGAAGTTTAATCCTTCAGGCAGTGATGTTGGGCTTGTCTCATATCTTTATTTATTTTTATTAGCTGTTGCGATGTCTCTGCTCTCTTGCGTAGAAACATCACCATCTAACATATTAAACCTTTTGTTTGATGCTTTTTGTTTGTAACAACTGATTTTATAATTAATCAGTTTTCTCTAATTTCTTTGTGGTTTTTATTTATCAAAGGAGTCAAATTATCATGTCTGCGCTCAAAAACAAAACTTTCAGAAGTTTGTTTTTGTTCTTTTGTTTTGAACAGTTCATGCATAATAAATATGTCATTGTGAATCTGACAGCGGCGCTCTTAGATCCTCGTGACTGACAGGAAATCAAATCTACTGACGATATTTGATTGATCGCTGAGATGAAAGAGACCCAACAAGTTTGGTGCATATTTAAATCTGTTTGTGTTTTTCTATGTTTCTGGGGAGAAAATGCATTCAAAGGATGGAGTAATTAATAAATGAAAAAGCTCTGAAGACTCCGATTTTCAGTGTTTGATTAGTTTTTAGAGTTGAGGACTTTGAGATGCTAATTTTATTTTAAACAACTGTATTTTCTCCGCAGTTGTTTTTGTATATTTTACAAACTTTAGCTCTAAAGTTCATGAACATCCAGCAGGAATCGAGCTTGTATAAAACCCAAATTAATCACATAAATTTCAATGTTAAAATAAGCAAAGATTAAGATAAGATGGTGCTGGTGTATAAAAGTGAAGGATCCAAACATTCGGTTCGTTTCAAAAATCAGCAGCAACAAAGCAGATTGAAAACAGAAAACTGGTGGATGTAAATTAATCAATAATCAATCAAAAATCTCTTGTTTATTATTTCCATGGATATGTTTTTTGTCAGTTTAGTGTCTGCACAGATACGCTTCATGATTAATTAACTAACTGAATTGAAATAAAAAACATATTCATAAAAAACACAAATATAAAACTACACAGAAAGATAAAAAAAAAAAATATGAATTTGGGTTTTAATAATAAGGCCATTAAAAACTGAACCAAAGAGGAGTTCAGTTTTAATGAAAATATTTTGCTGATTTTATTTCAGCATATTATTTCAGCATTTCGAGAAGGGTTTTAGTTTTACTTTTTACTGTTTTCCTTCAGATTAATGTTAATTTATATTTTTAAGATAAAAGCAAACTAAATGGTATTTGTTTTTTAAGTTTAAAACATATTTACCATTTTTAATAAAAAAATATAAGTTTCGTTTTTTTCCATCAATCAGAATTTCCACATTTTTTGTGCTCTGTTAAGATGTAATTTTATATTTTTACTGCATCAAACGTCTTTTTGCAGTGACACCCCTACTAGAATAATCGGCCTGTGATGAAGACGCTCAGTGGAGAAGCTCTGAGGTTGTAGAGAGGAGAGAAACATTCATCAGCAGGAAAACTCTGCAGCTCTCAGAGATTTTCAATCAGCAATTTCTCACCTCTGCACTCCGCATGGACCAATCAGAGAAGAGACAGACTTGCAAAAACTTTCGGGTTGGATGAGGATCCAGGAGACCCCGTCTACCCGCTCCTCCCATGTTAAAGCAGCTGATATATGGACCTTTGATACTGATTCTGTCATTCAGGATAAACAAGGAATGAATCAGGAAGAATGACAGTCTGCCGTGTCTCTGGCTGCTCCTCTGCTGCATGTCAGCGTCTCCCTGGAAGCTGAAATGATCCCAGCTCCTGGCCTCCGACCAGGACAGACTGCAGCCCACCTTTCTCTGGAGGAGCATCACAGGAAGAAGGTGCTCCTCGCTCAGTGGATGAAGAGCTGCAGCTCTCTGAACGCCTCTCCTTCTAACTCGTCTGTGATGAGAACCTGCTGCTGGTTCTGGAGGACCGCCTTCGCTCTGGTGCTCCTCATCCTCTCCGGAACGGCTCAGTACGACGGGGGGAATTCTGTCCCGCGGCCCAGCGTCTGCCAGCCCATCTCCATCCCGCTCTGCACAGACATCGCCTACAACCAGACCATCATGCCCAACCTGCTGGGTCACACCAGCCAGGAGGACGCCGGCCTGGAGGTCCACCAGTTTTACCCTCTGGTCCAGGTCCAGTGCTCCGCAGAGCTGCAGTTCTTCCTGTGCACCATGTACGCGCCGGTGTGTACGGTGCTGGACCGGCCCATCCCGCCCTGCCGGTCCCTGTGTGAGCAGGCGCGGCAGGGCTGCGAGGAGCTCATGAACAAGTTCGGCTTCCAGTGGCCGGCCAGGCTGCGCTGCCAGAACTTCCCGGTCCACGGAGCCGGAGAGATCTGCGTGGGTCAGAACACGAGCGACGCTGAAGGTCCCGCCTCTGAGCTGATCCCGACCACGCTGCCTCCCTTCATGCGGAGCGAACGTCCCTTCTCCTGTCCCCCGCAGCTTCAGGTGCCCTCCTACCTCAGCTACACCTTCCTGGGGGACAAGGACTGCGGCGCCCCCTGTGAGCCCTCCAAGCCCGGCGGACTCATGTACTTCAGCGAGGAGGAGTTACAGTTCAGCCGGCTCTGGGTCGGAACCTGGTCCGTCTTGTGCTGCGTCAGCACGCTCTTCACCATTCTGACGTATTTACTGGACCGGAGGAGGTTCCTCTACCCAGAGAGGCCCGTCATCTTCCTGTCTGGCTGCTACTTCATGGTGGGCCTGGCGTACGGCGCCGGCTTCCTGTTGCAGGACGAGGCAGCGTGTGTGGACAGGTTCAAGGAGGGAGGCTACAGGATGGTGGTCCAGGGCACAGAGAAGGACGTCTGCACTGGTCTCTTCATGGTCCTCTACTTCTTCAGCGTGTCCAGCTCCATGTGGTGGCTCGTCCTGTCCCTCAGCTGGTTCCTGTCTGCAGCGATGAAGTGGGGCCACGAGGCCATCGAGGCCAACTCTCAGTACTTCCACCTGGCCGCCTGGGTGGTTCCGGCGCTGAAGACCATCATGGTGCTGGCCGTCCGGCAGGTGGAGGGCGATCCGCTCAGCGGTGTTTGTTCTGTAGGCGTCTACGGCGTGGACGGCCTGCGAGGCTTCGTCCTGGCACCGCTCCTCGTTTACCTCCTCATCGGCACCGCCTTCCTGCTGACCGGCTTTGTCTCGCTGTTCCACGTCCGATCCATCATGAAGCACAACGGCACCAAGACGGAGAAGCTGGACAGGCTGATGGTGCGGATCGGTGCCTTCAGCTTGCTCTACACGGTCTCCCAGGCGGTCACCATCGCCTGCCTGGTGTATGAGCAGGCGTTCCGGCCGCAGTGGGACGCCACCTGGCGCGCCCAGACCTGCGGACACTTCGCCGTGCCCTGCCCAGCCGGACACCCTCCTCCCGCCTCGCCCAGCTTCACAGTCTTCATGATCAAGTACCTGATGACCTTAATGACGGGGGTCACGTCCGGTCTCTGGGTCTGGTCGGGTAAGACGATGCGGTCTTGGCGGCGTTTTTCTAAGAGAGCGAACATCAGCGAGCAGCAGGTGGGAAGAAGCTGAATCATCATCTGGGAACGGATTCAAACCCAGAGGGACAGGAACCCAAACTCAGTCTGACCTTCAGAGTCCAAACAAGCTGATGCAGCTTTTTACTGTCGTTTTTAGACGTTAAATCATGGATGGCAGAAAATATCTTGTGTTAAATCAGGACAAACTGACGATTTTAGTTATTTGCAGAGACTCTCAAAGGGAAAATCTTGCATTACAACTTTAAACTCTGGAAACAAGCCTTGAGATCAGATTTAAAACCATTTAAAGTCTGATTCTTGGCAGAAAATCAACTCGGTATATCTGTGCTAATGTAACATTTAAAAACTGTGTAACCCTGTTTGTGTGAAGCTTTGGGTGCTTTTTTTTTAAATTACACATTCAACAAGGCTCTTACGCATCTAAATAATTAAATACCACTAAAACACGCAGAAAAAACTACATTTAACCACAGATCAGTTTAAACTCATTCATACTTCCAGGAGCCTCAGAGGATCATGCAAACTTGCTGCTTTTAAATGCTGGTAGAAAGCCAGAGCATTTGCATTTTCTTCAGTCTAGTGTAATTTTCCTCTATAGTTGTGGACTGACTAGAAATTCATCTTTACTTTATGTGTTTTTCTCTAATGTATTTTCCCGTGGGATTTTATTTAATCATCTTGATACTGAAAAGTGCTTTATAAATAAACTCGCCTCTCCTTTACTGAACAGAGAACCTTTGCTTGGACACATCTAAAATAATGAATTTTCACATGAAGTCTTATTGTCATGGTTTGTGGTGAAGGACCAAAGCGGCAGCGGGACATCGGGAGGCGCATAGTGGGAGGAACCAGTTCACAGAATCCGGTAACTCAGAAAGAAAGATGGAAAACAGACCATGTGGGAAGGAAGGAACCAAAACCCAGAACTTAAATACAACAGGGAAGTAAAACACAGGTGAGTGGGATTTACTAAGTCATGCTGGCTCAGGCTGAGGGAGAGTAATTAAAGACGACATGATCCTGGAACATAAGATTAAAAACGAAAAACACTCAAGGATCATGACACTGATTCTGTTTTAGTTCCTTTAAAGGTGGACATATTCAGTCTCTCAGCCTGATGAATACCTTTAGAACTCTTCTGGTCCACTTCATTAGTATCCTTCATATTTGTTCCAAGGTGAGCTCATTTTTAAGCTTTAAAGAAAACTTTTCTTCTAAAAGTTAGGCGTTGATTAAGTTTAATGTTTAAAAGCTTTTTAGAGTTGTACACATCTATGAGAATGTCATCATTAATAGCAAAGATCATTGGATAGCTCATGTTGTCTTTGTTTTTTCCAACAGTTTGTCTGAAAACCCGATAATGTTTCAATGCAGAAATCCACGGAAACCTAATTCTAAAAACATTTAATTTAGTAGTGGACAGACGGCTGTTCTGCTCCACCTTTCCATCAGTCTTTCACAAACATATTTATGAAGCTTTCACTCCTTTAAACTGTGCATCAGAAAATCCCAGTGAGATCTATGTTCTCCGGTTGGGTTACCTAGAGATGCTCTGCAGATGTGATGTTAAGGAGGTGCAGCCATGAGGTGGACCTGACTCTTTAGATGAGATGGAGGACGGAGGAGAGTCAGAATCAGAAATACTTTAATAATCCCAGAGGGAAATTATTTTGTTACATGCTCAAGATATACAAACAACACACACACAAACATATTTATATATATATATATATATTTACAGATCTAAAATATAGGAGGGAGGAGGAAGGTCAGGACATCTCGGCTGAAGTCCTTGGTAAATGGTCCTGTGGGTGAGAATAAAGATATATGTGATGTTATTTTTTAACTTAATAACTGTAAACTTATATTGACTTCTGTATCGCTTGGAGTTTCCAGAAAAATAAATTCTCACAGAAATTCAGATGGAGCTACTTAATCTACCAAAAATCAACAGGAAGACAAGGAACAGATCATGAACTTAAACTCTTTTTATTCGATCATTTCCACATTACTCCACATTGTTATATGTGGGGCAAAGTTAGCTTAAAGTTAGCTTTGCATTTTGATTTTCTTTGCTCTTTATTGCATATTAGTATATCTTACATCACAGCATGATGAGAGGAAAAAAATAATTTATTACCTTTATTGTTTCATGAAACGCATGAACAAAAAGGCAGCTGTGCCTCCCAACAAAATTATTCCAACCATAACGGCCACAGCAGCAGGAGGAGGAATCCATTGATCCCCTGAAATGGAAGCAGGTTTGTTAAAGAAGAACATTTTATTGAATTATTTCTGATGTGCACTTTCTGGTCAGAAGTTTACATACTCTCATCATGTTTGTGAAAATTGACATGATGCTTTTATAAGGTTATGGTTTTATCATAATTTTGGTTTTATCATAATTTTGTGTTTAGTTTCTAAGTTTATTCCTGGTTCAGTTCCCTCTGTATTCCAGTTTATTCCCTTAGGTTAGCATTTGTTTTTTTTTGCTTGATTAAGTGTTTCCTTTTGTCTTAATCAAGCTTGTTAGAGCTAATTAGTCTCCCTCGCTGCTTACTTTCTGCCCCAGCTGCTCCATTTTGTCTCCTGATTAAAACATCGGCTCCTTATGTTATTCTCCACACATCCCTCAGGTTATAAGCTCTCTGTTTGTAATTCTTCCTTGCTGGACCCTTTTCTGTTACTTAAATGGTTTTCTTCCCCATGTTATCACTTGCTTTCTCCATCCATACCTGATGATCTGTTCCCCTCCTGGCACGTGTTAAGTTTATTCATTTTGTTGTAATTAAATCCTTTAATTCATCATGCCGCTCTCAAAATCCTGTCTGCCCTTTTGTCCAGCTCTCAAACCACAAACCCAGACAAAGTATTTATCTATTCTATTCTATTCTATTCTATTCTATTCTATTCTATTCTATTCTATTCTATTCTGTTCTGTTCTGTTCTGTTCTGTTCTATTCTATTCTACCAGAAGTTTGTTGAAGCGTGGTTGAGGTGCAATGTGCTGTTGGTCACCAAATACTAGCGTGGCCACATGTTTATATTTGAGCCTGTATATCTCATGTTCTGAGAAGTTACTGCCGGACCAAAACGCAAACAGGAACTCTGGAGCCTCATGGTGAGTCAAAGGATTTAATGATAATGAAAAGATAAGTAACAGTGGAGGAAGAGGCGGGAAACTAGGGGCATGGATGGAATGGGCTAGTACAACAGACAATCCAGCAAAAACAGTGACAACCAGAAAGTATAAAGACAGAGGAAGAGAGACTAGGTGAACAGGTGGAAACAGCTGAAAACAATGAAAACTGAGAACTGGAGAGGTAGAATAATAATTAAGGCAAGGTAAAATTATTTGTATAGTACATTTCAGTACAAAGACAATGCAAAGTGCTTTACATGATTAAAAGCATAGGAAAATAAAAATAGAATAAAAGTAAGTTGGTATTAAATGTAGAAAAATTTAAACAAAATGAAACATGGGAAAATGGAAACTTAAAGTAATTATTAAAAACAGTTGGACTCCAGCGTTCTGGATCAGCTGCAGCTGTCTGATCCACTTTTTAGGCAGACCTGTGAAAACACTGTTGCAGTGATCAGTTCTACTAAAGATAAACATGGATTAGTTTTTCCAGATCCTTCTGAGACATCGGTCCTTTAACCCTAGAAATTTTCTTCAGGTGATAGAAAGCCGACCTTGTAATTATCTTTAGATGCTTTTGGAGGTTCAGGTCTGAGTCCATCACTACACCCAGGTTTAAGTTAAGTTGGACTCTGAACTGCTGAAGACACAAAATGGACACTGTAATTTATTGAGATTTACTGCATTTTAGCGTGATTTTCCAAGCTATATGCAAATGAAATTTCGTTCTGTACGCACTCTGTGCATGCAGGATGACAAATAAAGTTGTCTAAGTCTAAGTCTAAGATTTCGTGCCTGATCAGTGGTTTTTAGCTGAAGCAGCTGAAGCTGTGTGCTAACTTTTGATCTCTCCTCTATTGGTCCAAATATTATTACTTCAGTTTTGTTTTTAATCAGTTGGAGAAAGTTTTGGCACATCCATGCATTAATTTCTTCTATTTCCTCAGAGCTTGAACTGGTTCAACGTCACCTGGTGACATGGTGATGTAGAGCTGTGTGTCGTCTGCATAGTTATGGTAGCTGATGTTATTTTTTATTATCTGAGCTAGAGGGAGCATGTAGATGTTGAAGAGGAGGGGACCCAGGATGGACCCTTGGGGAACCCCACATGTGATTTTTGTCATCTCTGATGTAAAGTTACCTAAAGAGGTACCTAATTAATGAAGGCAGACAGGGAGACAAACGCTAACAGAATATAATACAAAATGAACATAAGAGTCAAGAACCTAATCAACCTAATTGTGACCGTTTCAACGGTTTTAACCTTGTGTGGATCAGAGAGGATCAGCTGTTCTGTTTTTTTTATTTTTATTAATTTGATCAGGTTACTTATTTAAACATAGCGGTTCTATCCTGAAAAAAACCCCACAATAACTCAGAGTTACCTTGATTTTTCTCTATGGTCAGCAGGATGCTACTCATCACCACCTCCTCGGTGTTACTGAGCTCACAGGTGTAGAGACCCTCCTGGTTGGAGGATAGATCCCTCAGCGTGAGGCTGCCTGACTCTGACACGCCCTTCACGTGTTTCCTCCAGTCCTCCGCCACGCTGTGGTTGGCGTCGGTCCTGTATTTGCTCAGGAGCACCCAGCTGTGGTTGAACCTCCAGACGAGGCTGGTCACAGTGAGGTTCCAGTCTGAGCAGTTGATCGTTGCCTCAGCTTTCGGCACGCTGACGGAAACTAAAGCAGGCAATGCAGGAATGTATATAAAAAGCATCTCATCAGGTCTGCAAGATAAAGCCATCACTAGTTGCTCTTTAAGGTGATTCTAACCTGCAACGGTTGTGCAGCATTTATCTGATAGACAATCTTACTTGGTCTGAACAAGGTGACCTTCCTCTTGCTTCTCCTGGTGCTGAAGCTGCAGCTGTAGACCAGGTAGGAAACAGCTTCTGAAACCGTCAGGGAGCTGTTGATGTTGTAAAGATGCTCTTCAGTCCGGCTGACTGTGATGGAGCTCTGGACGCCGGTCTTAGCCGAGGCTTTAAAGGACCAGCTGTGCTCAGGGTTGGGGTAGATCCCCTCTGAGCTGCAGCTGATTGTGTTTTCCACCTGTTCGATCTTTAATTTACGGACTGGAGCTGTGAAAAGGGAGGAAAGTGGCACGTTTTCAAATGTGCTGAGAACTTTTGGGGATTTCTGCAGCAGTGTGTGCTTCTCATACCGTCCACGGTCACGCTGATGAACGAGTGACTGATTGCACCAGAACTGTTTGTGAAACACTCGTATCTTCCCTCATCCTCAACCGTCACGCCTGTCAGCAGCAGCGAGGCGTTTCCTCCGGAGATCTGATCCCTGAACAGAGACGACCTGCCTCTGAATCGCCGGTCCTGGAGACGCGGCTCGTTCTGATCGCTGTGAAAAGAGTGGACCCGAATCGGTCCGTCTGTCAGCTGGATCCAGTGGATGTGGACCTCACTGCCGCTCTGGAAGCTGCACGGCAAAAGGCAGCTCTCCATGAAGACACAGGACACATCGGTGTCTGAGACACAACGCATAGAGACACCAAGTTAAGATGTGAGATGAAATTATAGTGACAGACAATCTATAACAAAGCAATGTACAGAACATGTTCAAGGTTCGAGAAGGAGGATATAATGTGAGGAGTAATTTAAATTTTAAGGTATTACCAGCATGTACTACAAGAAGAACGTTTTGTGTCTCCATATGTAGAGTTTGGCTGTGGAATAATTTAAATATGCATAGCCAGGTTATTTACCTTTTTTATTTATTTATATGTCAGTAGCTCACTCTGGTTGCATACAAAGTTTATATATATATATATATATATATATATATATATATATATATATATATATATATATATATATATATATACACATATATATATATATACACACACACATATATATATATATATATATATATATATATATATATATATATGGTATATATATATATATATATATAATATATATACACCTAGATATATATATTTAGATGATATATATATATGATATATATATATATACACATATAATATATAATCATATATATATATATATATATTATGTATATATATATATAATATATATATATATATTATATATATATAACATATATATATATATATATATATATATATATTAATATATATATATATAATATATAGAGAGAGAGAGAGAGGAGAGAGAGAGAGGAGAGGAGAGAGAGAGTTATTATTTAAACCATAACAATGTGTGTTTACTTTTGTTCATTCCTTTTCAGACAAGAGAGGGGTAAATACTGGGCATAGAAGATGTCACTTATTAATTCATGTTATTATTTTGCTGATCCTGCTTCATTGTGTTTCTATCTGATTATTTGTTCTTGCGAAGGTCTAAAATAAACCAAAAATAAGCTAAAAAGGAAATCCCATCACTGTACACAGGAACTATACATCTGTTTCCCGTTTAAGCCAATCAAACTTTATTTAACTAGAACCTTAGAACGCAAGAACAACAAAGCAAAGCCTGATATAAAAACCCAAAACACACACGGACCATCAAACACGTTTAAATGCAGGGAACAAGGTTATAATCCAATAACAGCAGCAGAACCGCTGAGGAGGAAACATCTCCCTGCAGCTCCATGTTTCGGACTGTTGTGGTTCTGTTTATCTGACATTTTTCAGGGATGTCTCTCAAGTTGATGGAAAATTACATCTTAGGTTCTAAGATGACCTTTGACCCTCTCTGAGCAGCTGCAGAAGGGAGGGAGCGGAGGAGACCAAGGCAGTGGCAGATACGGCGCCCTGCTACCAGGCTCCACTCTCCCCTCATCCATCAAGGTCAGTGTCTGCGTATTTTCTGTTGTGGGACTATCAGTGTCTGGTTTACATTCTGTAGTCTGATTTAGCAAAGTTTAAGATGTGGAGAGCAGAACAGAGCTGGGGGAAGCAGGGCTGCTGGCTGCAGCCGAGCCGGGGGTGTGATTACTTTATCTTCGCTTTGTTTCTAAAAAAAGTGCTAAATCTTGATCCAATCACAGTTTCCTTTTATTTAATAAGTAACTCAGGAATAGGTTAATACTATTTCTCGGATCCCAGTTATTTTAAGGGCAGGGATTTAAGCTAAAAATGAACTGTTCATTCAGCTACATAAATATAGTAAAAAGGGCTAAATTACTTATACTAATCATAAAATGTAAATGATAATTAACTAACATTGAACCTGGGTCTGCTGATCCTGCTTCGTGTCCCAAGTACAGGTCAGATCACAGGGTTCTGACCTAAATCATCCTTTGTGTTTTTATCTGTAATAAGTAATTTTCAGCGACAACAAAGCTCATCTGCAGCTGCAAATTTCCCACATTTAACTAAAAAGCTGTTTACTGTCAGCTAAGATAATGTTGCTGTAATAATTCTAATAAAAAAATAATTACGATGGTGAAAAACCACAGATTAGCTGTCGCCGTTAATCAGAAAGAGATCAAATGAAGCGTTTACTCACCTCCTCTGGAAAGAGCCCACATCAACAGAACCAAGAGAACCACCAAGAACCCAGAACAGTTCTCCCAGAACATGTTCCTGCTGCATTTCATGTGACGGCAAACAGCTGATTGGGAGAGATGTATCCAGATTCAGTGTGAAGAGACGGTTTGTCGCAGGAGGACTGGTTTTTCTTGATCAGTATCAAATATATGATGTTTGCGTAAAATCGTTCCTT
Source organism: Fundulus heteroclitus (assembly GCF_011125445.2). Lineage (NCBI taxonomy): Eukaryota > Metazoa > Chordata > Actinopteri > Cyprinodontiformes > Fundulidae > Fundulus > Fundulus heteroclitus. Next base: position 40,898,416 of record NC_046381.1, read on the forward strand.
ATGGGAAACCCCTGAGGAGAAACTAAAGGAAAGTCAATAATCAGCGGCTCTGTGACGCCGGTTGCCTCAGCAAACACACCATATGGGCCCATTTTCCCAGAAACATCCTCCCTGCTCAGAACCTGAACGGTTATTTGATCCGTTAAATTACATTAGTCTTGTTAGGTGAACCTACATGTTAACAGCAATGATTTTAGAAAAAAGCCTCTGAAGTTTGATGATTTGTTTGTATATGTTAAATGTTTCAGATCTATGTTTGTTTAATGTTTCTACCCATCATCCACATTTATTGAATAAATTCACAGAACTTCTGAACTTTTTGTTTCAGTTTGAAATCCAAGCTACAGGAATAGACAAGATAAAGAAATGTTTATCTTGACTTTCCACCTTTAACAGGAAAAGATGCTCTAATGTGATCCGGGCTCAGATGGTGAGAAACACTATCAGCTCTTCATGCACGGATGGATTTTAACATCAGGTTATAAAACAACTTTTTATCCTGTTTCTTCATTTCTTCACTCACTGGTTTTGGTTCTGAGGAACGAAAAATTATCTTTTGAGTGATTTTACTATATTTGAAAAGAGAAAACGCTTAAAAAGAGTGGAGAGTCAGTGTGTGAACATATTATGGTTTATTGCGGTGAATAAAACCGGAGAGACCAATGAGAATACACATGATTTTTAAAATTTATTTTTATTTAATTTTATTTAGAACCCTAAAGAATCTAAAAATTAAAAAAAAAGAAAGAGAAAAAAAAACATATGCAACAACATAAGATATCCAACAAAATATTCTACAACACAAAACTAAGGCGGTTTAAAAGGGAACAGGAAGGAGGAATCGCTTATCCTGTCCTGTCCCTGAATTTACATCTAAGCATCTGCAGATAAATTTTGTCATTTAATTCGAAGGGTATTATATGTTATTTATTTTATAAATATTACTTATGCAATCTTTTCATTTTCTCTTGAATTGTAAATGATTAAAAGGAGTTAAAGAGAGAAGAGTTGGTGTGTGAAAATCAGACTACACATATTTTTTCAATTTCTTTTTTATTTGAATTTATCTTGATCCATAAAAAATAGAACATTTTAACAAAACAAAGATGAAAAAAAATCACAAGATATCTGACAAAATATTCTATAGCAAAAAACAAAGGAGGTTAAAAAGGGAACAGCAAGAGGCAATGGCTTGTCACTAATTAAAATAGTGGTTTAATCTACACATAAATGCTCATATATAATTGTAGACACATACATATGGATGTATAGCTACATACATATTAGTCTTATAGCTCATATCACTTGTCTGATACAAACCTTTTTTATCTTTTGCATGCTCTAATGTGAAAAAACTGCTGTGCATGAGTGTCATGTTACTTGCTACTTTTTCCTTTTTTGGTAACATATAGTAACAGATGGTCACATTAAAGTCTTCATTCTTGATTCCTACATATACATCTATGCAACTGCAGAAAAATGTAATCATTTAGTTGACATGATATGTTATTCATTTTTATACACATTATTAATGTGCTCTTTATATTTTCTCTTGAAATGTGCAATATGTTTACTTTGCTTAATTCCATCGCCTAAGGCAGCAGTTCTGTGTTCCAACCGGGTTGACGCACCCCCAGTCTTCCAAAAAAGAAAAAAATCAACAAGCCTATTTAATCATTCTCAAATGACCAGAAGACACATAACAAAAACAAAGAAAAAAATTGCAGTTGTACTTACAATAACACCACCATCATAACAAAGGTTATGAAAATAAAATTAGAACATAATTTGAATTAAATTGCGTGGAGCCAGAGCAAGAAAGAGGCAGAGACGCTCAGATTGGTTACACCTCCACATCCTGAAAGTCTCTAAAGCAGAGGACTAAACTCTGATGATCTACCTGTGTGTGTGTTCTCACCTTATTTATTTCATGTAGCAGCTTCTAAATCTGAGTAAAACTCACAATTTTACGCCACAAAATACCAACACGAAGAAGTTTAATTTGATTTGTGTCCGATGACCAGCGAGCAAGAGAGAGAGAATACACTTTGGTAGAGCAGCAAAGAGTAACAATAACCGAGCGCTGGCCACGAAAAAGCTGTTATTAATCAGAGAAATAAAAAGTTATTTCCTGATTGTTTCACAGCAGGTAAACACGTGCCGTAGTATGAACTACCTGAGGTTATCTATGTGTAGGATGAGTTTAGTGGCACTACAATGATCTATAGTGTAGTTATTGGCTACTAATACTTATAATAACAATGAAAAAATCTCCAAAAATAGAGTTTGGCCTATCTTTCCTAAGAGTTGTAGTATGAACTACATGAGGTTATCTATGTGTTTGGTGGCACTACATTGATATATAGTGTCGTTATTGGCTATTAATACTGCTTTGTTCTGGTCCTTGTTCTCATAGCTGCTGTGATTACAGAACCTCTTCTGGTGTGAATTTTTACATCAGCCAGTGTTCAGCCTGACACCATTGCTCATGTTTATCAGCCTGTAGCTTATGCTGGACTTTTGAGTCCAGACACAGAGCTACCGGTTGCTGTATCTCACTGTTAGTTTCCAGCCCAAAACAAAATAAAACCTGCCAAATTTAAAATAATAAAATAAGCCCAAATCTCAAACTCTCTCATGTTAAAAGCTCTTTTGATATATTTTGTAAATAAATCTTTCTAAAAGCTCAACAAATGTTGTGAAAAGCTTTCCAATTTTTCATAACCTGCCCATAAGCTACTTTTGTTCCAGTTCAATGTGTTCAAAAGAATCCTAATTGGGTGGAAACCTGCCTAATTTGGCAACAATGAATACACTATTGCTTTTTGTTTGTTCGATTTTTTAGATTTTGGGATTTTATTGAGAATTTCTTTCTCAGCACTGTAGGAATAGTCACAGAGCCACTGTTCAGCCTGAAGCATACAAAATGTTCTTTTGAAAAAGTGTGCCCCCCTGAAAAAATGGAATGCCCCCCCTGTAATTTGTTTCTGCAGCCGGGTCTGCACCAGACCGATGTTTTGCTGCTAAAACTTTATTTTAGGACCCCTAGTGGCAGGCCATGCACCCCTCTGGGAATCGCTGGTTTAAGGTATTCCACAAAATCACTTCACAAACCAATATGCTTTGAAGAGTGCTGCAAACACATGGTTGCTTTAAATTACATTTCCCCCTAAGGTACCACCTTCCCTCTCTATTGTTGAACAGGTTTTGAATTTTTTTTGGAAGCTTATTATTTCTAGCTTTGAAAATCACCTGTGAAGTTTAAAATTGTACCAAATCCATAACTTTCATCAGTAATGGTTGGAAAAAAAAAGTTGCTTCACGATACCAAACATTGTGTACCAGCCTTATAGTTCCTTTATGGATTGTGCAAATTTTTTGTAGAGAAGTTTTGTATGTAGTAACCCAGACTTCAACACAATAATCCATCCAATAAAAGTTTTGTTATTCAAGATATGTCTTGTTTTTCCACCATTCTTACTGGTTTTAGACATCTTATTAAATACATGTAAACAGACCTTATGGTCCAAAAATCATACCTAGAAACATATTTTCAAAGATATTAAGGATAAAAAAAAATACTGTTTTCAACATTCATAAACATTATTAATTAAAATGCTTGGAACCTTTAGATTTAGTGATTTAGAGAAATTAACCAACTGCTGTATTTTAAGATCCTGAACAAAATCCTAAATACAGACCCTGATACATTTTGAAAGAAAACAAAAAAAGGCTGATTAGTAAACAGCTTCAGTCACAAAAGAACAAAATCAAATTCTAAAATAAACACCTAAATCCAAGGTGACACAATGAAAATGATTAAAGAAATCATGTAAACTTTAGTTATATTGTCCATTGAATCTATAAACCTTTTTTCTTTCAAACTTTGAGGCATGTGTGTAGAACGGTCAGCAGGAACAAAGCTAAAGCATCATGTTAGACAGTAAAAAACACATGGTGCTGGTAGATCTGTTGTCCAGGTGCATCCTTTAAGGCCTGCATCAATTGATCTGTTTAAAGGCAAAAATGTCTTGGTTCAAAACATGAGCTGAAAAACCTTCAGGCTCAAGGAAGAAATACAAAAAATTAACAGAAGACACTTTCTTGAGAACATCATGGTCTAAATATATATTTTTTGTAAACAGATAAAAGATGGAATAAAAACATTGATCACAGAAGCAAAGACAAACTGAACATAAAGCGTCGAGAGTCTCACTGCAACATTTCCTGTTAAAAGTGCTGCTGGAGGAATCTGGGAGACTTCAAGTCATTTTAGGCAAAGGTTTTTTTATGCAATCACTGATTATAAAGGCATGCAGCAGCTTGAAATATGTGAGATAAAGCCCTTGGCTGCTTTGAACTGTTATAATTTTAACATATATTGAAATACTACTACTTTTGCTTGGGCACATGTCGTGGCTACTCTTTTCTGCCTTGCTCTCAGGTAGCATCTCAGACATGAAAATAAACTCTTTTAAACAAACAAAATCTTTTTCCTCTACCTGCTTGATTCTTAAAGGGCTGTCTCCAATCGACCCGAGGCGGGTACTTACAGTCCAGTTTCAGCTTCCCCTGCTGGGGGAATGAAAAATAAAATATAGGTGAGAATACAAGCACCAAAATACAGGAAGTCAGTCAGTTTGTTATTTTACCGTTTTTCCTGCATTTCCGAATGACGATGATGGTTATTACTCCTGCTATGATGGCCAACCCCATAATCACTCCAATGATGATTCCTGCAACAACAGCTGGATTCTCTGAAATATAAAATAGTGAAACATTCCTAAAGAAATATTCTATATAAATGTGATGTTTGTCAATTTTATTTCAGAGAGTTGTGACCTTTGGCCTCACCTGGACTGATTCTCACAGAGATGTTTGTAATTATCGTCTTGTCTTCTTTGCTGACTTCACAGGAGTAAACCCCCTCCTGATCTGACGTTATATCCTGTAACGTGAGGCTTCCTGACTCTGATACGTCCTTCACATGTTTCTTCCACTCGTCTGAAACTATCGGGTGGAGGTTGGCCTTCGTCTGGTTCAGAATGATCTGAGTTTGGTTGAACCTCCAAATGAGGCCTGTTGTAGAAGTGTCGGAGCCGGGGCAATGGATTGTTGTCACACTGCTGGTGGTCTTGGTTGCTGTTCAAAAGACGCAAACACGTTTTTCATGCAGTATCAGGTGACAGTATCAATCCAGCGCTCACTGCAGCATGCTTTGCTTCCAATTTAACATCTTGATCAACTTATTTTGAAGAATCTTGCTTTAAAATCAAGGCTAACATGGATTATTTTACAAAACACTCACATAGTTGCCTCACAGTAGCTGTCTTCTTTTTCCCCAGAGTGCCGACGGTGCAGCTGTAGGTCAGATCAGAACCATTGCCTGAAACCATCAGGGAGCTGCTGATGTTATAAAGCTGCTTATCAGTCTGCTGGACTGTGGTTCTGTTCTGCAGAGCAGTGGATGGAGGGTTTATGGACCAGGTGAGTTCAGGTTCAGGGTAGATGCCGTCTGAGCTGCAGGTGATCCTGTTTTCTACCTGGGAGAGGCTGACTTTAGAGACTGGAGCTGCAGGAGAACAAATGAAGAATGAGTAGAATAAAAGAGTCTGGATTTGATAAAAACTCTTTACAACACTTTACAACATCAGTTCAATCAAATCATAAAGTAAAATTAGTGAAAAAAAGTTTTCTAATTAAATCCAGCAGGTTGCATCAGGTCATTAGCTACGTTTACATGGACAAAAGTAATTGGAATAAAAGGCCGATCGGAATAAGCGTCATGTAAGCACGGTAATCGGAATGTTATGATCGGATCAAACAAAATTGTATTCTGCATGAGAGAGGTAGTTTATGCTGATTGATAATCCGATCAACATGCATGTAAACACTTGTCAGCTTCAAGTTATTCTGAATGATGTAAACGTGACATATTTCCACCACCTAACAACACAGAAATATGTCATAAAGTGAAACTGTCGGCCCCCCGATACAGCTTTCTATTGAACATTAAAACATTAACATGAAAAGAGCTCATAATTATTGTTTATTCGGTAATGTTTCAACCATAATTACAACCTGATGCAAGTCCATCCAGGGAAAGTGGAAGACAAGCAAACTTGTACAAACTGCTATATTTTCTATTTTCTGTTGTTCAGAAAAGACGGAAGTTCTTCTTCTTCTGTTTTTTTTTTTTTTTGGGGGGGGGGGGGGGGGGGGTTGATAACTGCGTGTTTTATGAAATGTTTATTTCAGGATCGGGAGAGATCGGCAAACACAAATAAGGACTCAAACACTGTTTCTGTTAGAATATAAGGCACACATTTATTAATATTCCCCACAGAATACAGCACATCAAAACAATTAGCTCTTCACACACGCAAAGTAGCAAGCATTAAAGCAACAAGCTTTCAAACAAACGTGACGCTCAACAGATTCTCAGAATCAGCTCTTACCATTGTGACACGAACTGGGAGCCCTCAGTCCTAGGTTAAGATCAGCGTTCACGATGCCGGTATTCCACACACGAACTCACGGCAGACTCACCAGGCTGAGGGCGGTCTCCTCTTTATATACTTGTAAACAAAGAGTCAGATGTGGAGCGAGAGTGGCCATCTCTCCCTCCACAGCTGCCCTGCCTCCCTAAGCATGTTTCCCAAAACATCAACCGTTCCCAGCACCTCAGCAGTGTGCGAAGCAAAATAATATTGCATACAACAAATCAAACAAAATAAGAATACAGAATCAGTCTTTCCCACAACACATTGTCATAGGTTCCCACCACAAGTTAAAACAAGTTATACCACAATAACACATGTGGTTCTTTGTTTTATGTGAGCAACATAACAGACACGAGCATATATGTTGCTCTTAGTTTAAAACTAACCAGTTTTTCCCAAAATACATAGTCAAAGAACAAAAATAACTCCTTAATATATCACTGCGCATGTCAGAGAGGTTCTATTCAGCCAGGTGCATATACACACATTATGATCAGATTACTTGATTATGTACCCATAAAAACAGTAAAATCCAATTATTTTTGGGTTTTTAAGAGGACTCATTTTTATCCGGTTGTGAATTTCTGTGTATGTAAACATAGCAATTGACTTGCAGCATTTACTCCTCCTGGATGAGTATGGACCCTCAATGATAGAGTAACATATGTTACTGTAATATGGAGGAAAGATCACTTGTTACTGTAACAAATGTATCTCAAACTAAACCAGGCTGCCAGTCATTGTGCTGCAGCTTGGATAGAGACATGTCTCAGTAAACCCAAATATCATCAAAAGTATCCAAAACTTATATATAATCAAGATCAATTTAAAACAGAGTGATACATTTCAAGCATTTATTTCTGTTGATTGAATTCAGTTTGACGTACCTTCAACTTTGAGGTTGATAAATGAATACCTGTTTCCAGTGGTGGTGCTCATGAAGCACTTGTATCTGCCCTCATCCTGAATCCTCACCTCGGTAAGTTTAAGTGAATAGTTATGTCTGGGAAACTGGTCCTTGAACAGGGAGGTTCTGTCTCTAAAGCGCTGGTCTTGGGTTCCCAGCTGGTCTTGATTTTGGTAGAAGGAGTGGACAAGAAGGTCTCCTTCTGAATAAAACCAGTGGAGGACTAATTCACCTCCGTTCTCTAATTTACAGGGCAGGATGCAGCTCTCCATGAAATGGCAGACAACCTCTGGAAGATAAAGCAAAGAACTGCATCAACAGGGAAACCTTCCTTCTAAAAATCTAAAATCAATCAGAGGAAGATCAACTGCTAAAATAGATCTACCAATAAATAACATCTAGCTGCACCAACAAATGTTTCTCACATTTAAATAATAAGCAATACCATCTTCTGAAAGCTGGTTCTAACTTTGATGATTAAGAATAAAAATATATATAAAAATGCAAATTGGTGTCGCTGCTTCTTTTTTAAATCATAAAATCATGAATTTGATACAGATGCATCACATGTCAAGTTCAATAAACAGAATATGAATAACTTTATACTGCAGTTAATCCTATGGACAACCTCACCGAGGAATGTATGAAGTCAAACATTTTTCCTACTCTCTCTGGTTTCTTGTTTTAGATTCAGTAAGGATTACCAAATAACTTTTATTCACTAAATGCTAGAATCTGTTTCTACATGTATTGTGTGTGTATAACACTTTTTCAGCCTCACTGTCATTCTGTGAGAATGCTGTTTCTGTGTGGTGGGAAAAAATGCTGTTTTCCAGAAGCAATGGAGGACCCTCACTGCCAGTCTATCTGGTTGAAAAACTATTTCAATTTAACTCATAGTTATAGTTGGTAATTCTGTTCAGAAACACTTTTTTTAATTCTGGGTAAAATCATCCTTCAATCCTGAAAGTAATTAAGATATTATGTATTCAAAAAAGGAGATTAAAAATTTGTTCTCTGTGAGAACTGCAGGCCTGTAAAAACTAAATATTTGTTGTTCGGTCCCAAGGGCCTGGCTTTGTCAGAATGTAACTGCTGTTCCTGTTCTTGCTCTCATCCATAGACGTTATATACTCACCCCCCTCTGTCCCTCAAGTTCTGGATGTATCATCTTATCTACTGGTTGCCCCACATACCATCATTCTGACACGCTCATGTAACACCAGTGTCCGTGCTCGTTCCTTCTGAGTTTCCACTTGCTGTCTGTGCATGCACACGTCTAGTGTTTATGTATCCAGTTAGCTTAGTGGCTAGCTTAGTTCATTTTAGTTCCGCTGCTCTCACCATAGACTTTGAACATGGCTGAGAGTCACAAGAAGCAAACCGCATCATGTTTATGAGAAGAAGAGGAAGCCCTCAGTAGAAAAATAAGACCAGAGTGGATTAGGGAGATTTTTTATACGATCCCTTTGAAGAGCGGAAGACCAAGATAAGACGATCTTGTGCATGCAGAGTTATAAAAAAAAGGGACTTCAGGAAACTTCCGGAAGAATCTATGACATGCAGTACTTTGTAGAACCTAAAACTGACAACCATAATAAAACTTAAATACATGAACTACAATTGCCAAAGGTTTCCATTTCTATTAATAATATTTGATTGTATTTAATGAATCTCACCAGGTTTCAAAATTGTGCTCCTCTTGTTTTTATGAGTGACCCCGGTGCATTTATAGGTTTGATCAGAACCACGGTCTGAAACCTTAGTTCTATTCTGCAGAGTGGTGTTGCATGGAGGGATGGAGGACCAACTGACTTCAGTTTGGGGGTAGATCTCCTCTGAGCTGCAGATGATCCTGTTTCCCTCCTGACAGATATTTACTCCATGGACAGGAGCTAAAAACAAACACAGAAAAACAACATCAGATAACTGTTTAATCGTGATCAATAAATGTTGGGTTTGACATACAAGCACCTGCTAACACAGTTGGCTGCACCAAGAAGCTTCGTGATTCAAAGTGTCAGCTGAGATGTTTCATTATTTATTTTGGATTTTCTGCCTGTGTTTAACTAGGATTTCTTCATCTACTTTGGTTTCCTCCCACTACCCAAAAACATGCATGTTGGGTTAACTAACCCTAACCCTTAGCAGTTCTTTGGAACGCTGACTCACTGGCTGTGGTAAGCTGCCCAGAGGATATTTCACATTACCCCTCATGACACTCAATTGCAAACAGATGAACAAATGGATGAATCACCCCCCCCCCTCCATTCTGCTCATGCTCAACACATGCAGGGTCATGGAAGCTGGTCTGTGGTAGGAAGAGTAGCACATACAGACAGAGATCATGCAAACACGAATGCAATCAAAGTTACTAGAGCCCAGTTTTATATATTAGGTCTAAAATATGAATAAAATAGACCTGATACCCTTTGTGTTCAACCCCCAAATCTTCATAAAGAGCTTATAAAAGTTGCCAAAGGAGAAAAAGAAAATCGTTTTGTATGAGGTGAAAAGCTTAACAGCTTAAAATAAGGATGTTATGTGTTTTCTGTATTGTTTCTCCAAACATCAACTTTCAGGTTATTAAATGATTTATTTTGTCCACTGTTGGAGCTGGTTAAACACTCATATCTCCCCTGATCCTCAGCTTTAACCCCCCGTAAGGAGCAGTGAGACGTTCCCTGCGGAGACGTCCTGCCTCTGAAATGCATGTCCTGGAAACTAAAATGGTCCTGGTTGTAAACATATAGGTGGACGTTTGCTCCAGATGTTAGGTGGGTCCATGCAATGATAACAGCACACTCCTACAAGCTACATGGCAAAACACAGCTTTCTACGGAGTCACATGGTACCTTGATGCCTGAAAGAAACACATTAACTCTTGGCTAAGGAACATAATACTCTAAATCTAGAAGTAGAACAGAAAAACTTACCTAAAGACGACACAATAGAGTAAAGAGACATTGTGATCTGTAGAATCACAATGATTTTAAGCCCATAATGTTCTTGATGCATTTCATGTGCTGGTAGAAAGCTCCTGTGCCAAACTAAATCCTCCTGTTCTCATCGTCTACTCCCTTGTTTCTGACACATGTTGAGACAGCGGTGAAATCTGAGATTGGAATGAAAACACAAACGTTAAAGCTGCAGGGCAAAAACAAGTCCCACCCATTACACTGTACTAGCAACAACATTCCAACATGTTGATGCTTGCTTATAGACACAGTAGTTTCATGTAAAGTACTTTTAACAAAAAAGTAATATTGTTACAGTGTAGATGTTTACTCAGAATGAAGGGGTCTTTATAGAAATACTCACCACACTTCGTAGATTTTAGTGCAAAAGAAACTAACAAAAACACTGAACACACAAAGTTTCAATATTTTGCATAATTAGCAGTGCAAAACTCTGTAATAATTATACCCTTCTTTGTAGTCATCTATCAGTGTTGCCACAAGAAAGTAAAAATATTTAGCTAAAACGGGGAAATTCTGTTGAAAAGTTCTCAGGCAACCATCATTGGTCATATTTACCCCACTTATTAACGATAAACTCCGCTGTGGTATCAGAGAAGTCAGAGATGCTCCATGGTTTTACCAGACATTTCATTGGCTCTGGGTCCTTATTTGATGTTGTCTCTGATGATCAACCTCTCACTCCATCCATGAATCACTCCTTCAACAGAAACACTTTTTCAAATGTATCTGTCAGTGAAGTTTCAAAAAAGCTGAAGGGTTTCCATCCTCATAAATCTGCAGGACCTGGCAACCTTTCTCCTTATTTTTGACATTTAGCAGCGAATAATATAGCTAAATCAGTCTCTCATATTCTCAATCTTTCTTTGCAAACTAATGTCATCCCACGTATGTGGAAAGCAGCTTTTGTTCTCCCCCTATTAAAAGGAGGTTATCCTAGCGTGGCCAATTATTGTCCCATTTCAAAATCTTGTGTTTTAGCCAATAATTTTGAAAACCTATGCAGAAATACAGGGGGTCCCGCCAGACCCCACCCCCCAGACGTTGCCCAGCCCCGCCTTCCCATCAACCTCTAGGCTTGTAAACCCACTCTGTAGTATGTGGTTACATGGAAAATAAGATAATTGGTGTTAATATTCTTCTTATTCCCATGTTTGAGTTGTTCATATGAGTAAACACATATTTAGTCAATTTCTTTACACTGTACGCCGTTAGCTAAGTAATCACTTTAACATTTCTCTCTCTTTTTCACAAGTGTGAATGTCTCACTGTACCAGATGTTTTTGAATGAATATAATAGCCGGTAAAGATGGACACTTCAGTAGCTTATCTTCAGTCCCCATGTAAAAGAAGGAGCAAAATCCCCTGCAAATGGCGTGAGGGATATTATCTTCTGGTCCAAACCCTGACTGATGATAGCCAATTATTGCTGTATTATTTCTGCCTTCTTCCATTTAATTGGAATTGGGCCATCGTGTCAATCTTATGATCTTTCAGCAACTTTCCTAGCATGTTGCCCTAAAACATGTTGCTCCATCATGATGATCATCACCAGATTTTCTCTAGATAATTTGACTCCATTCATGTTTCAGCAGATTTGTATTACAGTATGAGAATATGGTCTACTATGGCCTGCCATACATCCACATGTCGATTGTATCAAGTTTGCATCACAAACAACTCATAGTGTTCTCCTTTTCAGTTCTGCTCACAAACTTTCTATGAAATTAACATCCATGCTTGACTCCATTATTCAAGGGAGTCCCAGAATCTCAAGATCAATTCTCTGTGAAGATGAAACTATCCACTTTGTTTCCTCTGGGAAAATTTAAATGTATGTTAAGACAGAAAGACAAATCTTATTTTGCAACTTGTTCCTGTTTTAAAGTCATATTTCATTAGCTTGTTTAACTGAGTCAAGTCATTTTATTGTTGTATTGTCGCTGTACTTGTTAAATTTTATAGCTCTTTTTGTTGTTTTGTTTTATCAAACAGGTCTCTCTTGAAAATATGATCTTGGATCTTAATGAAAATGTCTGTATAAATAAAGGTTAAATAAAAACAATTTACAATTCTGATAAAATACACTGAAGTTGGTGATTGTGATGTGAGAATAAGTTAGAGGGGTCTGAATATTTTTGCACAACACTGGAAGAGAAATGTTTGATTTCCTGTAGTCTCTTTCATTTTTTTCCTTTTGTGTTTTTCTTAGTTTATCTTTTTGTCTCAAAATGCATTTTATATGTAAAGTTTGTTTAGTTCAGCTGCCATATATCAGTCACCACAAGGGGGTGCTCCAGCACTGACTGTTTGACTAATCTTGATCCTTACCTAAGTGATCAAGTTTGAACTGAAAATTAGTTGAAAGCAAAAAAAGGAAAAGTTTAAAGATCCAATTTAAATGGCTAGAAGGAAATATGCCAAAGAGAAACAAACTAACCCTAATGGTTTACTCCCTTATCTCCAGCGTTCACTGGCTCAGAGGCGACGAACACCCTGGACAGGTTGGACAAAACACACACACACAGGACTACAACCCTGTGTGTGTGTGTGTGTGTGTGTGTGTGTGTGTGTGTGTACGTGTGTGTGTTAGTAGAGCTCTGAATGCCTGATGGTCTCTGTGGTCCCTAGGACTCAAATTGTGACCAGAGGAGACCCTTTTCAGCTACAGCTCCTGAATTCTGGGTCGGGTTAGGTTTACCTCTTCCGGTGAGCTCTGCCAGAACGCTTAGTAAATTTAAATCTCTTTAAAAAACTCATCTTTTTACACTGGTCATTAACCTAACATTAACATTAACACGACCAGTAAGCCAGCTTTTAGACTGACTTGCAGTTTTATTCTTTATTCTTGATTATTTGTTTTTAATTATGGTATTATTCCTTACTTTCTCAAAACAAGGTAATGTCTTACAGCATAAACAATTATTTGAACTACTGGACTTCTTTGGTTTCAGAGAATTTGGTGATTTCTGGACTCATCAGACGGACATTGGTTCGTGTTCTGACTGCAGCAACAACTGGATTCATTGTGTTCTTCAGGAGGAAAAAAAAGAAGGCAAATGATGCTGTGCACCCTTCACCACTTAACTTGATGGGGCCCATCTGCAGCAGTCATGGGGAATGAGGCAAAGTACACCTTGGGCAGGTCACCAGTCCGTCACTTAGACACACTCACACATGAGGGTCATTTAGAGAGACAAGTTAACCTAACAGAATGTTATTGGGCTCTGAACTTCTGAATTCCTGAGCTGTGATGTAATTTTAGCTATGTCATGCATTTTTAGATATTTCTAAGATGTTTTTGTTCTAGACTGGGATTTTAAAACTATGGATCCTTGCATTTCAAAGCCACATTTCTAATGAGGATTTCTTGAGATCTATCACATCAAATTATACTTTGCAATCATTTGTTGTTCTTAAAGTTAAATATGTATTAATAATAATAGAACTTTATTGATCTCACAACGGAGAAATTCACTTCTGCATCTTAACCCATCCCCTTGGGGAGTAGTGGGCTGCCACTGTGCGGTGCCTGGGGTGATTTAAATTGATGAGTGCACTCAAGGGTAATTCTTTTTTGTTAAATAACACCCAATATATTTGCCTTTTTTTTCTTAGATCTCAGATATTTGTTTTTATTTCGGTTTGTCGATTTGTGAATCTGAGAGTTTTCTGACCACTAGACATGTACATGACCAACCTCCTCATCGAATCTAGATTTAGAGATCTCATACCTCAGTGTCTTATGATTCACACTGAACAAGGTTGAGGTGGCGGGAGCTATGGATTTACACATTATCCCTATGCAAAACGTTAGGTCAGGAGCGGTGGCACGGCACACTGTCACTGGTTAGAGCGGAGTGGTGAATTTCACAGGATTTCAAATAACGCAACTTACCTTTCAAATCACGTCGCTGCAACTAATCAGGGCCTGGTTGTTGTTGTGACACATGGTGAAGGAGCGCAGTGGGAGAAAGAAAAATTAATGTTGACATAACATGAAGTAAGGCATCCTCTTGAGAGTTTTTTGGGTGGCTTTAAAAAAAGTTGTTTTATTTAGCCCTTAAAAGGACTGTTGAATCATTCATCTCTCGTCTTCCTTTTGTAGCTCCTTAACTACCCCGACCCCGAGGGGTAATCTGTCTGTCGGCTTCTTTCTCTACTCTCTCCCGCTGCTCTGCCAGTGCTTCTGTCTGAGCTCCTTAGCAGCCACGGTGTCGTGCCAAACGAGTTATCCAAGCCAGTGTTGGGAGCGTGCATTCAGAGCGAATCCAATCAACTCCGCCTCATTTTCAACCAACTAGATGAAGAAATAGAGATGTTTAACTTTTGTTGACGAAGTAAAATGTTAAAAAATTATGGGATCACAGAGGCTGGAGCTGCAGAAAGCAGATAACAGTAAAACAGCAGCTAACTCACATATGCCAAAGACTTCACAGTTGTGGCGTGGATAAATGTAACCTAGAGTATAAACTGCTTTTAATCCCGCCTTGCTGCTCCATTGGCTAGAATGACAATTGGTCACATGGTGCATTCAGCCAATCACTGCATCTGGAGTGGTTATTCAGGCCTGCTCCAGCTTTCCCAGTCAGGTGTGAGGGGGAGAGCTGGGGTCCGTTCTTCGTACGTCGCTAACTCAGTTATCAGGATTTCGTTGTTGACGATTTGGCATGATCTTGGATCGTTTGGTTCTTCGAAAGACTTCCTGCACTCGTTGTCATAGCAACAAGTGCGCCAGCTTGAGCCTGCTCCAGAGCAGGCTTATTTCATGTAAACAAGATTAGATCACGGCTGTATAAGCGGAGGAGATGGGAAGTCTGACGTAGCTATGTCCATTTTTACGACTGCAACCTGTTGCGGAAGGTGCAAGAATAATTTGCAGAGTTTTTCGAATTAATCGCGTATTGCGCAATAGACAGGATCCTTTAGAGCAGCGCGACAGTGTAGATATTTTTCTTGGTGGCTGTTATAAACAGACAAACACATCATTTAACATTGGCTTTTAAAGAGGAAAAAGTGGTGTTGGCGCCATAAATCTAAAATTTTAAGTTATTTGTATGATAGTTTGCTTTTTATTTTTATCCTATTCAGTAAGAAGATTTGTTCAGGCCATTTTATTGTGAAGTTTAGTTTACTTTGAAAGGCTTGCTTCCTGTCGAGCCGTATATTGTATTAGAAAAAACTATGGTTGGATTATCTAGACACGGAGCAATACAGTTTTACCGTGTAAACTGTGGATGACTTGGAAAAGGAAGATTTTCATTTTTTATGGATAAAGATTTTTTTTGTTAAAATTCCCAGTTTGCACATGTCCTTACTTCCCGTATCTAAGGAATGACACTGAAATTTGGATCTCTTCACATAACAAGTGCCTTTTTAAAATACAGTATAATAATTAAAGGCTACCATTTTGTAGAATATTCTTGTATTTCACTTTTACTTGTCCCCATGTTCTAGTGGGTCCCATGGAGGCTCTGACATAAAAGAACAAAGTAAATATGAGATTATTAAAATGCAAAAATTAATACTGTAGAAAGTGATAGAAACATCTACCATGGACAGTATTTACACATTAATTTGTCTGCTGCTTTTTGCCAGCCCTCTCTCCTGGCCTTAACAGATTTTTAGGTGTTTTAATTAATGACTCAAATTCGGCATAACCTTCCATTAAAAGCTTTTGTTCTGCTGGGAAAAAAACTGTGGGCGTTCTTTGGCCATGCTGAACAGCCAATAGCAGTGCTGCTGATCAATGTTTCTACTATCGATACATTTCCCCTTTTAAACAAACGCATGAACGCGCAGTTGTCTCAGATAACTCAATCCAGTGATACTAATCATAAACAACAGGTGTGTTCGAAGAACCCAGTTAGCCGGATCATGATTAGCCGGATGAAATCATCTTGGATGTCTCATTTGATCTTGGATGTTTTAAGCAACGTACGAAGAACGGACCCCTGGAGACAAAGGAGCTACAGGTTTGTGCTTTGAAACAATTAGTTCGACTCTTTGTTTATTATGCACTTTTAAAAACTCACAGTATTTAAAAAAATCATACAGATCTGCATACCCAGTGAGCTTGAAGCCAAGAAGTTGCCTTTCACTGAACTATTTATGGAATTGGTGAGTAGTGAACAATGTTTGTTTGTTTAGCATGTTGGTGGTAGTAGCCAATGCTAATTGTTTGTTTTACCAATTGTCACAGTTTAACTTCTTTAATTCAAAATATGTGTTTAAGATGACATATGACATGATGATATAAATGCTGATATCTTTATTTTTTCTGAAAGACTAGATGTGGATGTAATGGCATTTATTTATGTAAGTAAAAAGTCTAGTTAACTAGCAGACTGGTATTTCACTGGTCCTGTTTTATTTTAATACAGGCCAGGTGATCCTTTTTAGGGTTAAAAGGATGGCAAGCTTTTCACAACTGGCTGGGCCAGGAGAACCTGATATTCCCTCCATGCTGATCTAGTAGGGGGCTGATGGTCTGTAGCATTTTTCCTTTCCTTCTCATCATACCGACACACAATTCATGATTCATCTCTTCTCCGTTGGACACAATTTGCGCTTAGGCATTTTTCACCTCAAATAACTGGACAATCAAACTATGGACTTTTGAAATGTGTGTCAGTCAGACATGGTGCTGACTGGTGGGGAAATGCAGGAGTTTTGTGCACATTCATGAAGATCTACTGCAGTGTTGTATGTATTTATATTGTTTGGGTCTATGTATGTTTTGTGGTGTTTTATTTTTTTCCCTTGCTTTAAAAATACATATTAAAAGCAGTTATTCTTTTGTATTGGTTTTTCATTAATCACTGACAACAGCTCCTGCAGACAAATTTAGACTTCTGATGTCATATGCGTTCTATTCTTTAATATCTAAATTAGTGTTACATAAACAAATGGACAGTCATCTCGGGACAGAATGGACACGTAGATATCCCTTGAGCCAGGCTAACAGTGACACGTAAACCAAAAGACAACATGGGAGGAATCGACCAATCCTGGAGCAGGTCTTTGCTGAGCCATATAAACTGGTGTAACTGTGAGTCTGGCACGCTCGCTTCTGGATCTTAACCTGTCTACATGGTTTTATGTATCAGAGTCCAGTACAAAAGCTGTGAACATCCCTCTGCCTTGTTAAATTAAATATGTTAAAGTATGGTTTCTGTTTCAAGAGTCTTTTTATTCCTACATAAGTCTACAATAGAGAAGATCACTTATAACAGGTAAAGAACTTTGGAGAACCACAACAGGGTGTGATTGATTCAGAGCAAAGAGTGTCATTACAACTGTCAGCTGCTGCATCTGCACTTAGGCTCTCTCTGCCCGCCCTCTTTCTCTGATCTCCCGATGACCTTACCTCTGTTTTATGGGTGTTAAATCCCTGAAGCGGGATAACAGTTTTGGATCCAGGACAGACAAAGCACCGTGGGAAGCGACCGTGATCCTGCCGTATCTCTTGGACTCCCCGAACTGGGAGCATCTCTGGGGGATCTGGTAGGGATGCCGGCACCGTGGTTTGGATTTCCCCAATAAATGGAGCAGAAACAGCATTTGGTGTGAACGCACCATTAGCCTTCTTACAGGCACAGCTACCACTGTAGGGTTACACTCAGCTTTCTAACAATGCAACACAGGCCATCTAAAGATGAGGGGTGACTTTAGTTTCTGTTCAGAATAAGTAATGATGAACTTGTTAGTCACATGGAACAATGTCATTCTACAATAAGGTTTTTTTTTTTAACAGAAATGTAAAACTCACTAGGATATATCTGTTTTTTTTAAATAAAATAATTGGAGAAATGACGGCAGCAATGGCTGAGGAGGAAGGACATTTTATTTAAAAGTCAAAGATAGTAACACATGTCATAGATACAGAATAGTAAAGAAAATCACAATCTCAAGCTATAAAGTGCCACAAGGAATTTAAATAATAAAGGCGTTTTTATCCTGGCCTCATCAGTTCAGTCAGTTATTTTGTCTTGGTCACATTTTTGTTCTTAGAGGTTATTCAACTAATTTTAACACAGCTGTTTATTTAGAATACAATTACATATACAGGACTGTCTCAGAAAATTAGAATATTGTGATAAAGTTCTTTATTTTCTGTAATGCAATTAAAAAACATGAAATGTCATACATTCTGGATTAATTACAAATCAACTGAAATATCGCAAGCTTTTTATTGTTTTAATATCGCTGATTATGGCATACAGCTGAAGAAAACTCAAAAATCCTATCTCAAAATATTAGAATATTTCCTCAGACCAAATTAAAAAAAATTTATATCAGCAAAACAAAATCAAACATTTGAAAATGTCCATTAATGTACTCAGTACTTGGTTGGGAATCCTTTTGCACAGATTACTGCATCAATGCGGCGTGGCATGGAGGCAACCAGCCTGTGGCATTGCTGAGGTGTTATGGATGCCCAGGATGCTTCAATAGCGGCCTTTAGCTCATTTGCATTGTTGGGGCTGGTGTCTTTCAGCTTCTTCTTCACAATACCCCACAAATTCTCTATGGGGTTCAGGTCAGGGGAATTGGCAGGCCAATCAAGGACAGTAATGCCATGGTCAGAACACCAGTTACTGTGAGAATCTGATGTCGTCTCTTAACCACTACCATACTTGTGATTTAGTTTACTGAACCAAGCTGAGTGTTTTTCAAGGCTCAGGAAACCCTGCAGTGTTTCCAGTTAATTAGACGATTCAAGTGATTAGTTGAATAGCCTACTCGTATACTTTTTCACGATATTCTAATATTTTGAGATAGGATATTTGGGTTTCTTAAGCTGTAAGCCATAATCAGCGATATTAAAACGATAAAAGGCTTGCGATATTTCAGTTGATTTGTAATGAATCCAGAATGTATGACATTAATGTTTTTTAATTGCATTACAGAAAATAAAGAACTTTATCACAATATTCTAAATTTCTGAGACAGTCCTGTAATTGCCTTTATTTTCCTTGTATTACCTGCCTTATACTGTTATTCAACATCTAAGATTAAACTGGTGGCCATACAGGTAGTTTTGGGTTCAATACTTTTACAAGCACAAAACCGTGTCAGGCTGGAATACTGGGTTCTTTGCAGTCACTGCATTACACTAAAGGGGAATTGAAAAAAAATTGTTACTTTTGTTAACTTTTATGTTAACCTGTTTTAGATTAGAGGTCGATATTACTACAGATAAACTGAACAAATCAGTGCTACACCCTTACCAATGAAGGAATCACTGTGTTAGATATTGAGCTCACTGTAAACAATATGAGCTACAGATCATTAAAAGAAGAGTAATCTTGATGTGTTTATGTGCTGTACTTTAATTTACTTAATCTTTACTAGCTCCTGTCTCAAGAGTCAGCATCTCTCAGGAAGGAAACAGGATTAACTGCAGCTCAGACGGGATCTATCCTGAACCCAGTCTCACCTGGTCCCCCATCCCTCCATCCAACACTGCTCTGCAGAGCAGAACCACAGTCAAGCAGACTGATAAGCAGCTTTACAGCATCAGCAGCTCCATGATGGTTTCAGGCAATGGTTCTGATCTGACCTACAGCTGCATCATCAAAAACCTGGAAGAACTGGAGGAGATCCACATTCTGACAGCTTCGTGAGTATCTGACTCCACAAGAAACATCCTGGGAGATCAAACTTGTACTTTTTTCTGTTTTATATTAGTTTCTTTTAATGACTAATATAGTGAGAGTTAATAAATAATATGATCAATTACTGATGTAAAGACAGAAGGAGGTTTGGCAGTGAGGGCTTGTTTATGTCTTACTAACAAAATCTGGGATCATTTTTAAGATTACACCTGACAATATTTTTCATCTTCAGTTACCATGACAACAGATGAAGCAATATCCCCCTGTCTGGCACGGAATATTTCATTTAAGAAACTGAATTTTGGGTTTTGATTATCTGTAAACTAGAATATTAAAAAATAACGGCTTGAAATATTTCACTCTGTGTAATGTGATGGATAAAAGGGGAGATTTTCCCAATATTTTTTTTTTTTAATATACATGTGAATAAGTGCATTTTATTTTTACACAATTCTAATTATTCATACATTTTCTCACAGGATTTTTTTAAATGAAAAGTGTTTCAGTAAAATGAAAACTGAAAATTTCACATGTAGTGAAAATTAGATGGTGAATAATAAAAAGAAAATCAGATATGTGGACTAACTTGGAGAAAATTAAGTCATGTTACAATGATGGACATTTTAAAGTATTTTCACATCAGACAATACAGATCGAGGGTTATTTAATAAACATTAAATAACTTAAAAACATGCATAAAGGCACAACACTAAATCAACCTTTTTAAATCCTCCTGCTGTTTTTACCAGAGGCTCTACAGAGCCCTGGTGGAGAATCCATTCCCCAGTTTGATCACAACTACTCCTGACCAAGAACCTTAGCGGGTCTTTGGGACCAATGTGATGATGGGACAGCAGGCCCAGCAGGTCCAAAGGTTGGACATCATGATAGAAACTGCAGAGCAAAAAAAAAGAAAAAAAAGAAATTGCAGAGCAGATTTCCTAGAAAGCATTTCTATTAAAGCCTCATGCAAGGCTCATGTTGAATATTCTCTTAGATGTTGTCCAAATTATTTATTATCTCATTAGAAAATTTACTGACAAATCAAAATTTCATCAATGATTGTTGCTGTTTCTGTTTCAGACTGATGACACCATGATGGTGACAATGGATGGCAACTTTGGCCTTGTGAGAAAAGCAGCATGTTTGTGAGGGATGAAGATGGAGAAGAAGATCTCCTGTCACATCCTGATGGCTCCAAATCCACTGAAGGGAGATAATATTGTCATATTTCTCCTGACATTCCTGTGTCATTAGTCCTCTTTGCCTCTAAATTATGTTTCTGATAGAGAACAAACTGATTTCTGCATTTGCAGATAAGTGTTGGGATCCTGAGGTTCTTTGAGATAATCTGGATTTTCTTCCAGTTATAATAGTGTCAGGGTTCTCTGTTTTCCGTGCTTTATCTCTGCTTCACAGGTGGCTGCAGTTGACAGGTTGGCATAGTCCACACCTGCGACTCATCAAAGAATCTTTGTCTTGGGCTTTAAAAGGAGTACACAGACAGCTGGAAGAAGGCAGAGTGTTACCCCGTCGTGGTATGCCTAGGCCACTAATCTGTCTCCCATGCTTCATACCTGTGAGTTTTTTGAAACCCTGTTTTTGGACTAATCCTGTCTCCTGTTATTCTCCAGTTTGTCGTGTTTGGATTTACTCACCTGTGTTGACATCGTACTCAGTGAACCAATCATCCGAATCCCTGCCGCTCAGATTTTGCTCTGGCATCTCCACTCATACCCCCTTGGTGGTACAAATCCGGGCGTGAGAACCTCCTTCCTGGATTCACTTGGTTCATCAGCTACACTCCGGTTCTTCCAGCTGCTCCTCCTGCCTGCCTTCACAGTGGTGCTGTCCGGGCCCTTCGCCTGCATTCCATCTGCCAGCCCTCCTGTCACTCAGCCACCAGTTACCATCAGCGAGTTACGGTCACAGAGTCCCTTTTACACTCATCTCCCCCAAACAGGTCTCCCCATCAAAACGGTAAGTGGCGCAACTTCTCGGACATCTCCCCCTGGTTTGATCCTTAGTAAACATTTCCTCTTTCTTCCCACAGTCGTTCCAGTTCTGACATTCAGACCTTGCCTGTCACACACAGCATGTGCTTTCCCTTTGTTGAGCCTTAAAATAAACTTAAATTGTTCCTGTTTCCGTCTATGTCTGCATGTTGGCCAAAAACTTAAAAACAATAACAAATAGCTTGAATGACAACCTCTGTTTTCTCCATTGATCAGGAGTGTAGCAACTTCAAAGCTCCAATTTTAATTAGATCCAAAACCAGTCAAATTGGTGTATTTGGAGCTGCTGCCACCATGAAATGCTATTATTGTCATTGAATGTGACTTGTGGAGAACGGTGCGTTCATTAATCTGTGCAGAAAAATGGAAAACCCTCAAATGCTTTCCAGAATGCTGGATTGTTTTTTCATTTTGTCTCATGTATTTATCAGTTTTTTTTCTTCTTGAAACAGGTTTGCATATCCATCAGTGAGCTGCTGAAAAGATGTCAGGACAAAAATATTAAACTGAATTTCATGGACGATGTTAGGTGGGAACTTTTCTCACTGATGCATGTGAGCATCTTCCTGAATGTTTGACACAATATTTCTGTTCATATTAATAACTCACTGTATTGTGTTGATCGGAAAACCAGAGAAGGTCTTCCTAAAGGTTTCTCCTTGGCTGTACCAGCATTTCATGTTTACGGACATAAACTGCTGGGTCAGGTTATTTTTTTTATTTGTTGGCACAAAAAATATTTAGCCAAATTGTAGCAAATATTTCATCCTAGGTACCTACCTGCGTATGAAAAAATTATTCACTCCATTCTTTGTGACGCAGTTCTGTACATATGTACAGAACACGAAGGCTGCGTGGATCTGGCCTAACAGTTTGGATCCATTTAAGGTTCTGCTAATGATGCTACATAGAAACCTGAAGCTGCTCAGCATCGCCACTTGCTGGTCTCCTATCCTGATGGAGACAGAATGAAGACTGGAAACCAGAGGAAACATCCACAGAGAACAAATATTTCAAAACAAAAGATCAGAAAGAGAAAGGTTCCTCCAAGGTTCCCACATTTCCATCAGATAAATGGTCTCTAAAGCTACTATGACTGAACCACACTGATAGTCCAGCTTTTCATTTTCACTCAGGGATTTTAATGGGAATGAAGTGAGACATGACATGCTGATGTTTGACTCTAATGTTTAAAGCTAGAAACTGAACCAAAGGATCCAAATAATGTGTTAAACTTCTGCTTTTAAACTCAGTTATAACTAAATTTAGTAATCCCTGTTTGATGCATATTATTTTAATTACTCCTCATTTTAACCCCAACTATAACTTTAAAATTCAACATATCTAAAAATATTTTTTATTTTTCTGCCTGTATACTTGGATGCCAGATGTCGACTTTCTCAGGTAATAAAGTTATTTATGTAACATCGAGACAATCTAAGGATCCAGGTTCTGTATAGCAGCTTCTGGTTCTGGTCCATCTGAAATGTCCGGACAGGAAAGGAGAAAAAAAGGAAATGATTCATGTTTGAATTTATGATGAAAAGAGAAAATCTCTTTTCCTTCTTCAACGTCCTCAGTGGACTTCATGAGGAGCTACAGGTGAAGGTTTTACCCCCACAGTCCCTAAACAGGATTCAAATCTATGTTCTGACCTCAGTAGAGCAGAGCTGCATGATGAGCCACAGATTCAACAAAACCAGAACCGTTCTGCAGGAAGAACAGAGAAAATCCTCCAAACAAGATCTGAAAGTCTCTGAGCTGCTGCAGAAAGTGTTTCCATGGTCACC
Source organism: Fundulus heteroclitus (assembly GCF_011125445.2). Lineage (NCBI taxonomy): Eukaryota > Metazoa > Chordata > Actinopteri > Cyprinodontiformes > Fundulidae > Fundulus > Fundulus heteroclitus. Next base: position 40,922,229 of record NC_046381.1, read on the forward strand.
AAAGGAGAAGCTGGAGCAGATGAAACTTTATCTTTACTCAGTTTTAGATTTCACCTTCAGAAAGAAGGAAATAAAAAAGATGTGATTTAAAATCATGAAGAAAAGCTTCATCCTCTGATTGAAGACACCATCATTTACTCACTGAGCTGTTTGCAGCAACAGATAAAATGACCAGAGCTGCCCAAACATTTGCAGAAAACATCTAAAATATCCTGAAAAACCTCCAGAAACTGCATCACAATGAAGCAAACATGCAGCCTGAAAACTTTAGAGTTGAGCTTTATTTCAGATTTCTTGGTTACAGGCTGAAAATGAACCAGAGAGAAAAAAGATCAACTTTCCAGTTTCATCAGATTAGGATCAACACTATATGGAGCCACTAAATGTAGCTTAGTTTTCATTTCATCCTCATTGGTCCAAAGAGACAAACAATATCAGACACTAAATGACAGACATTATCAGATAAACAGGATCAATATCTCTAAACTCAGAGTTCATCATCAGGATCCAGTCAGAGTCTCTTTAAACTTAAACTGCTGCAGCTTCAACCTCTGGATCATCAGGACAGCTCAGCTTCTCTCCTCTACTAAGATCATCACCTCCACCTCCTGCAAAGAGAAGAAGGAGCAACAGAGGAGACCAGTCAGTGTTTCCAGCCTCTGGAAGCTGAACATGAACATCTCATCTCTTTTGAAACATCTGGATGAAACTAGTGAGAGAAGGACACATGTCCAGATGTGCTGAGTGGATTTCAGCAGAGCTTCTGCTCTGTAAAAAGACCACATAGTCACTAAAAGTATTGATGGGCTGTGAAATCAGTGATTTGCAGGCTGCAGTCAGACTGATCTCAGAGCTGTGACTAAGATGAAACTGATCAGCTGTTTCCTGTTAAAATGAGAGAACAAAGAGTCTGAGATAAGATCTGATGCTCCACAGCTTGATGAATGAGGACCACTGTCTCTAGACATGGTGGAAGGCTGTCAGCTGGAATCCAGCTGCATTTCCTGGAGACATGACCACAACAACAGTCATCTTCACATGGACACAAACACAGGAACACAACAAGCTGCTGGCTCCTCTGATTGGCTGGTTGTGGTCTTTGTGTCCAATCAGGAAGCCTGTCACCATTCTCCTCCCACTGAGAAGCTGCAGCTTTACTGGAAACACTGGATCTTTCCTTTGGTACCAGCTGGGTTCAGAACAGTTCTGCTGACAGCAGCTGGACTCACTCCAACCATCTACTTACAGAATCTTCAGTTTGTAGTCTGGACTCTTTACAAGATCCTGCAGCTGCTGAACATCTGACTCCTTCAGGCTGTTCCATCTCAGGTCCAGTTCTGTCAGATGGGAGGAGTTGGACTTCAGAGCGGAGCCCAGAGAAGAACAGCTGATCTTTGACAAACTGCAGTCCCACAATCTGAATAAAGAATAAAAGACGTGAGCTGGAGCAAACAGGATGCATGTTAAAACTGAAATATTAACAAATAAATAATAAAAAATTATTTATTTCATTCCCTTAATGTAAAAGTCCCAGAAACATGATGAACTAATGTCTGATATCTGATCCAGTAGAACTGATTGAAAGAGTTAAACCCAGCAGAACCACAACATGTTATCATGATGTGTTGTTAGATTTTTTTTAGTCGGGACTTCGGTGGTTCTGAGCTGGAACTAAACTTAGTGTGAAGTGTGACTTCAGAGCTGTTAATTAATGCTGCTGTGACTGAATGGAAGCAGCTCATTTTCACAGTGACAGTAACGTTCTATTGAGGGGAACTGAGGGATTTATCTGAAGGATCAACAGCTGCAATAATTACACTTCACTCATTTCTAAACACATGAATACATGACTGAGAACAGAAGTGCTTCTACCTGTTCTACTGTCAGACAGGATGCTGCATCACAAGCAGAACCAGTCTGATACCAATGTTATCAGCAAAGAAAGCAGAACAAATTCCCAACAAATGTCAGATTTCTTCATCCAACCATCCAAGCTGAGATTTAACTGGAGGCCAACAGTTCAGAGCTCAATGTTGCTTCAGTCCAGAAGGCGGAGCCCTTAACAAATGGACCTTTTCCAGTTTTTACTCTGTAGAACATCTAGACCACATTCAGACTCTTCAGAAAAAATGCTGGTTATTTTTTCCTGGACTTTCCTGCTTGTGTCTCTGACTCCTTTATTGTTGGCTATATTAGATGATGCTGGATTTATGGTAAGGATATTTACAGAGAGTCTGCAGTCATTTGAACAAATCTCCTCCCATTGTTTAGATCCTGGCTTACTGAAAAGGGCTCCTAGAAAGTAGAGCTGAACAATATCAGGAGAACATGGCTGTACAATGAGCAGACAGGACCCACCGGACTCTGGTTAGGAACATTTTTACTGCAACTTCCCAGAAACCCCTACACCACTCCCATATCTGTCATGTTGGTTCATCTGGACCTTTTCTCTCCACGGTTCTGACCTCCTCAGCCCTCTTTCTCCTAGAAATCCATCATCCTGCCTGTCTGGATCATCTTGGGGTTCTGGGACCTCCTGTAGTTTGGCTACTGGGCCGAACCAACAAACTCCAGCAAGAAGCTCCTTCTAACAGCTCCAACACTGAACATCTCTAGCTGGGCAGTCTTTCCATGAAGCTTTCTGCTTTCAGGCACATCCACCACACTCTTTTCCTCCCAGCTCTCTAGCTTTGGTCCCGTTCTGACTGTTGCCGGGTCTGGGTCTTTATTTTTCTCATCTTGGTCCTTCTGGCATCCATGTTGGATCTGCTCCCCTCTGCTAAGCTGCTGAGCAGAACTGTTTATGGTTCTTCACAGTTTCCCTCTGCTGTACTTTTTCTTTGGCCTTTGTGAGCATTAACTCAGGGTCCATTGGTACCGGTTCAGACTTTACGTCCTTTTATCACAGCTACAGTTCTGACCTATTTGAGTACTTCCAGTTCTCCAGAACCACAGTTTCCTGCAAGTTTGTGTCCAGCTGTAATAAATGGTTCTGCTCTCTCTCCATCTTGGTGACGTCTGGAATTGAACTCGGCTCTTTTAAAGATCATAAAGTGTCTACCCACATAGTGCTGCTAAAAAACAGCTTTTCCAGCCCCAGGCAACCTTTGCTCTGCTCTAGTCAAAGGTCAAACAGCTAAAATGTCATCTGAGAATCAACACGTACACTAACAGCCAAACATAGCACAGACCGAGAGAGCAATGAGCCGCTGCAACTACGTGCGCCGCCATCTTATCCTTAAAACTGCAGCTTCTCCAATGGCAAACAGGAGTGAACTAACTTGATCTTCCTCAGATTTCTCATCTAGAGCACTTGCAGTTTGAAAAATCTCCAATCTTCTGGTCCACCTTGCCCATTCTGCAGGACAGGAGAAGTCGAACGGTTCTGGAGGGGTTACTTGTACTGTCGTCACCATCTTTGTTCTTCTGTATTTGGTTTTCTTAACCTTCAGGATGTAAACCTCTGGATGTGTTGTCTCTCGGTATCTCTCCCTCAGCCCACATGGGCCTGTCGGGACCACATAATAGTAACACCAGCAGCTATAGTGAGGTGGTCAGCTTAGCGCTCGCTTTCAATTCAATTCAATTCAATTCATTCATCCATCCATCTTCTTCCACTTATCCGGGGTCGAGTCGCGGAGGTAGCAGCTTCAGTAGGGAGGCCCAGACGTCCCTCTCCCCGGCCACCTGGGCCAGCTCCTCTGGGGGAATCCCAAGGTGTTCCCAGGTCAGCCGAGAGACATAGTCCTTCCAGCGTGTCCCAGGTCTTCCCTTGGGCCTCCTCCCAGTGGGACGTGCCCGGAACACCTCACCAGGGAGGTGTCCAGGAGGCATCCTAACCAGATGCCCGAGCAACCTCAACTGGCTCCTCTGGACGTGAAGGAGCAGCGGCTCTACTCTGAGTCCTCCCCGGATGACTGAGCTCCTCACCCTATCTCTAAAGGAGAGCCCAGACACACTACGGAGAAAACTCATTTGGGCCGCTTGTATCCGGGATCTCGTTCTTTCGGTCACGACCCAAAGCTCGTGACCATAGATGAGCGTAGGAACGTAGATCGACCGGTAAATCGAGAGCTTTGCCTTTTGGCTCAGCTCCCTCTTCACCACAACGGATCGGTACAGCGCCCGCTTCACAGCAGATGCCGCACCAATTCGCCTGTCGATCTCCCGCTCCATCTTCCCCTCATTCCTGAACAAGACCCCAAGATACTTAAACTCCTCCACTAGGGGCAGCACATCCTCCCCAACCCGAAGGAGGCATTCTACCCTTTTCCGGTTCAAGACCATGGTCTCGGATTTGGAGGCATTCATTTTCACCTCGGCCGCTTCGCACTCAGCTGCGAACCGCTCTAGTAAGAGCTGTAAATCACACACTGATGAAGCCAATAGGACCACGTCATCCGCGAATAGCAAAGACGCAATCCTAAGCCCACCAAAACGGATCCCCTCAACACCTTGGCTGCGCCTACAAATTCTGTCCATAAAAGTTATGAACAGAATCAGTGACAAAGGGCAACCTTGGCAGAGTCCAACTCTCACCGGAAACGAGTCCGATTTACTGCCGGCAATGCGAACCAGACTCTGACACCAGTCATACAGAGACCTGATAGCCCTTATTAAAGGGCCCGGTACTCCATACTCCCGGAGTACCCCCCACAGGACCCCCCGAGGGACATGGTTGAATGCCTTCTCCAGATCGACAAAGCACATGTAGACTGTTTGGGCAAACTCCCATGCCCCCTCCAGGATCCTGCTGAGGGTGTAGAGCTGATCCAGTGTTCCACGGCCAGGGCAAAAACCACACTGCTCTTCCTGAATCCGAGATTCGACTATCCGACAGACCCTCCTTTCCAGAACCCCAGAATAGACCTTACCAGGAGGCTTAAGAGTGTGATTCCTCTGTAGTTAGAACACACCTTCCGGTCCCCCTTTTTAAATAGGGGGACCACCACCCCAGTCTGCCAGGGGAACTGCCCCAAATGTTCACGCAATGCAGCAGAGCCACGTTAACCAACACAGCCCCACAACATCCAGAGCCTTAAGGTACTCCGGGCAAATCTCATCCACCCCCGGGGCCTTGCCACCGAGGAGCTTTTTAACAACCTCGGCAATCTCAGCAACAGAGATGGGAGAACCCGACCCAGAGTCCTCAGGCTCTGCTTTCACAATGGAAGACATGTTGGTGGGATTAAGGAGGTCTTCGAAGTATTCCGCCCACTGAAGCACAACGTCCCGAGTGGAGGTCAGCAGCACACTATAAACAGTGTTGGTACTGCACTGCTTCCCCCTCCTGAGACGCCGGATGGTGGACCGGAATCGCTTCAAAGCCGTACGGAAGTCTTTCTCCATGGCCTCTCTGAACTCTTCCCACACCCAAGTTTTTGCCTCGGCAACCAGCCGAGCCGCCTGATGCTTCGACTGCCGGTACACATCAGCTGCTTCCGGAGTCCCACAGGCCAATAAAGCCCTGTAGGACTCCTTCAGCTTGACAGCTTCCCTCACCGCTGGTGCCCACCAGCGTGTTCGAGGGTTGCCGCAGCGACATGCACCAACAATCTTGCGGCCACCAGTGTGTCAGCCTATTGGACCAAAACTGGGAGTTGGTTCCACCGGAGAGGAGCCTGATAGCTAAAGGATCTGCCTCCCATTCTACTTTTAGAGACTCTAAGAACCACCAGCAGACCTGCAGCCTGAGAGCGAAGTGCTCTGTTAGGAACATACGGGGTAATCAGAGCTCTGATATATGATGGAGCTTGATTATTAAGGGCTTTATACATTAGAAGAAGAATTTTAAACTCTATTCTTGATTTAACAGGAAGCCAATGAAGGGAAGCTAAAATAGGAGAAATATGATCCCTCTTGTTGATTTTCATCAGAACTCTTGCTGCAGCATTTTGGATCAGCTGAAGACTTTCAGAAGTGATGGTCTGCTTGAAGCTGAAGCTCTGGACTATTTTTTCAGAAAGAGCAACACAGTCCTTCAGAAGAACTTGTCTGGGCTTGATTTATCGGGCTGAGTCATGGGTCAATGAAGTCCAAAGCTTAATTGGACTTGGGATGTCATTGATCTGATCATTCAGCACATGGTTCATGGGTTTCAACAGAAGTCCATCATGTGTAACAGTACAGCATGTAGCTCTATAATGAACCAGCAGGTTAAAAAGGGATGTAGTACTATGGACAGTACTATGGTACACTGAACAATTTAATCACAGTTCACCATATCACCTATTCACAGGAGATAATACTTCTTGTTTATTTAGGTTTATTCTCCTTTTTTGAGGTTTCTACGACACTAATGGCATGTTTTTTTGTACAGTAGGTTGACAGGAAGGGGGTATTAGAGGGGGGAGAAAAATGTGGATGACAGATTGGAATCAAACCTGCATCAGTAGGGTCAAGGGCTAAGGCCTCCATACATGGGTCGTGTGCGCTAACCGCAACGCCACCAATGCATGCCCTATGTATCTTCTCAATAACTACTGTTTAGTGTAATGCTGCTGTCTTCACTTAGCAGAAATTGATGAATTTCTAAACCTTAGATAACCTACAAAGAATGAAGTACATAATTGGAAAATAAAACAGAGATTCAGGAAATAAGTTTAGATGAATGTTTTAGTAAAACAATAATAATTAAATCAAAAACATTCCAGCAAACCAAATGTGAACTCGGTAGTTTCACAATAGTTTCTAACAATATTCACTCAGGTTTAACAAGTGAAACTGCTCTGAGTCCAAAACATCACTTAACAGGTCAGGCAATATTGACTCAAATATGAATAATTGCAGCCAGAATAAAAATGCTGAAGGCCTGAGTCGTTGCTTGGGTTTGCAAAAACAAACACCCGTTTACCTGCTGGAAAAATCAACTAAAATTAAGTCTGTTACTTGTCTGTAACTTAGTATTAACCTCAGTAGTAGACAGCTTTAATCTCTGATTGTTATAATTCTGCTCAAAAACCAGGCCCTCATGCTTGTCTGCTTATGCCTGAGTATTCTCAATCATCAGAGTCATGGTTAATACAACAGGATTAAATCCAAGGTTAGCAGACTTTCACTCAGTTTCTATGAAAACGTTTCAAAATCAGATCCAGGAGTCTTTGACAATCCTGGAGGCTCTCAGTTGAGCAACGCGGAGTTTAGGAGTTGCTGTTTTTAGGCAATAAATCCTGACAGGAAGTTGGATACAGAAAGAAACTTTAACTGGATCAAAGCAGTGAAGAAGAAAGCATATTTTACCATGAAGATTCTGAGTGTGGATCAGTAGAATATCAGCCAGATGTCTGCAGTTTAGTGTCAACACAACTTTCACATCACAAATATCAAAACTAAAACATGGAGTCTGACCTCAATATCTGTAGTTTGCAGAGGGGATTCTGGAGAAAACCACAGAGCTCCTTCACTCCAGCATCTTTCAAGTTGTTGTTGTGATTCAGGAATAGTTCTGTTAGATGGGAGGGGTTGGACTTCAGAGCTGAGCCCAGAGCAGCACAGCTGATCTCTGACAAACTGCAGTTCTCCAATCTGAATAAAGAATAACAGATGTGAGCTGAAGCCAACAGGATGCAGGTTATCACAGATATTACTGAATCCAATAAGAAGATTGCTTTAGTTGGGGGAGGGGCTGCCACATTGCTCCAAATCTACTGTTTTCTCACAGAGATTTCATAGCCTATTAATGTTGATCCAGTTCGGACGGTTGGTAACATCTTTCCAATACTTTATTTAAATGCAAACCCATCAGTGAATGAAAACTTGGGTTACAAACAAACAAACAATGTTTTAGCCAAGACATGCACCGGCTGTGGAACCTACACACTGGCTGTGATTTTGGTCTACCCACCACTTTATAGTTTACCAAGAAGAATAAATCAAGAACACCAACCCAAATATCTCAAACAACTGGACTCATTATTGCTAAATGTTTGATGTTATCCAGAGACATTCCTCCGTGCCCAGGCCCGCAACACTTTGAGACGGTAGAATAGGCTAACCCACACACAGAGGACAAACGTGTCCCTCATACCTCCCCACTAAAAACAAATTTAACTAAAGATGATATCAATAGAAATATTGGCATTTACTTTTTCTTGTTGATTATTTTACCTCTTAAATATTTTGGTAACATTTATATTTTCTTTTTTTCTTGTTTATTATCTTGTTGCTGTTTAAGATGATAATGATGTAACTCCCTCCAATTCGAATAATGGACACAAGGCGTTCTTTGCGTTTACTGGCATTTAATCAGACACAGGTGTCATCAATTATGCCGTGAGAACTGTACAAAAACATAAAATAATCAACATACAATAAGGCATTCTCATGGAGAATAAACAGAGTAATTGACAGAGTAATTGTAACAATATAAACTTTTCTGAATTAGTAGGTTGACACCCTTGTGTAACATTTAGAGACATGTGACTAATTAACTTAACAGATATCACAAACAAACATATTCCTTTATAGAAACACAAATAAACTTTGTTTACCTCATTGGCCGCATTAAGTTGAAGGGGTTAATAAAAATGCATCTTACAGCACCATCTTCTTCAGGAATGTGCAAAACCAAAAATCTTCCTTGCAAACGTCATGGACAGGGAAAAATCCAGCGTGCTGCCCTCTACCGAATCTAGCGTGCATTTAAACCATCGAACCGACCAGAAACAACACACTGAACATTGGTTCCACCCTGGAAAGTTAACATATATTCCAAATGTGCATTTTTACCTTCAATTGTTGATTTTATTAAATCAACATTGTTTTTTAACATATTTATTGCAAATTAAAACTATGAAATTAACTTAAACAACATAACTGCTCTTGATGGCAGTTACACTCCCACCAAATCACTCGTGATTTTAAAAGGAGAAAACCTTAATGCAAACAAAATAAAGTCGCTTCTTAAGTCAAACATAAGTTTAACACCAAAGTTGTGATCTAGTCAGCTTCAAATAAAGTAACTGTTTTGTGAATAGGTCTCTCAAGATAAACTGGCTTATTGACCCTTCTTCCTTGGTTATCTAATGTTTCATCACCAAGCAGCAGCTCAAGTTTCCTAATGATTCCATCCTCACTAGGATACACCTTTGTGACTTTGGCTGGCTTCCACTCATTTCTGGGTATACTAGTATCCATCAGCATCACAATGTCATTGATCTTGGCATTTCTCTTCATCTTGTACCATTTCTCTCTCTGCTGAAGATTTAACAAGTATTCCCTCCTCCACCTGGTCCAAAATTCATTGGCCAGGTATTGCACTTTGCGCCATCTCTTACGAAGATAAAGATCTTCCTTCACAAACTCACCAGGTGGTGGTAGAACCACTGAAGACTTCATGGTCAGGATGTGATTTGGCGTAAGAGGCTGTGGACTGTGGACTGAGTTGGTGAGTTGTCAAGGGCCGACTATTTATAATTGCCATAACCTCATAAAGGTAAGTGCGTAAGGATGAAGTGTCAAGTCCTTTGGAGGCACGATCCAGAGTAGATGTCAGTACACTTCTTATCGTCCTGATCTGCCTTTCCCAGACCCCACCCATATGACTGACAGATGCTGGGTTCATGACAAATTCACAACCTAGTTGTTTTACGCATTCTTGGTCCATTTTCTTTAAAGATTCCAAGAACTCTCGCCTTGCTCCAACGAAGTTGGTTCCTTGATCTGACCTAAGCTGGCAAACATTTCCTCGTATGGCAATAAAGCTTCGAAGAGCATTGATAAATGCGTCAGTTGTCATGTCATCAAGTAGCTCAATGTGCACAGCACGAGAGCACAGACATGTGAATAGCAGACCATAGCGTTTAAGTTCCTTTCTTCCTTCTTTAACATAAAATGGGCCGAAACAGTCCATTCCACAATAGGTGAAGGGAGGTGACGTTTCAACTCTCTCAACTGGTAAATCTGCCATTCTTTGTACTTCAGCATTTCTCCTAAACTGTCTACATTTCACACACTTGTAAATGTAGGAGGACACAGTGTGACTGCATCCTAATATCCAGATGCCATTTGATCTCAGCTCATTCATGGTCATACCACGTCCCTGGTGATGAACCTTTAGATGAAAATGTTCAATCAGCAACTTTGATATATGGGTTTTGCTTGGCAGAATTGCCGGATGTTTAATATCAGGGTGTAAATCAGCATACTCCAGCCGACCTCCTACTCTTAGAACACCCTTTTCATCCAAGAAAGGATTCAGTTTGTGGAGACGATTTTTACTGTCCCTTGTTGTCATTTCCTTCTTAGATTTTAAATGTCTTATTTCTTCAGAAAACACTTCCCTTTGGACAGTAGAAATGATAAATAGTTCAGACTCCTTTCTCTCTTCAAGACTGCTGGCTTCATTGGTTCTGGATATCAAACCCTTGGCCTCTTTAACACGCCGCATAAGTCGTGCGATGGCTTTAACGAGTTTTGTCCAGTCTGAGAACCTTGAGAAATGATTGAGCAGTGAAGACTCTGTTACCTGTGCCTTGTGAACAAAGGTCTTGCGAAGTTCTGGATCTTCATCTCCCAAATCTCTTATCTGCTCATCAGCAGAAGAAAGTTTTTCATGCCAGAGAAAATCTGGACCAGTGAACCAGTTAGAAGTAGTCAGTCCTTTTGCCGTCAGGCCACGTGATGCATGATCACCAGGATTATCCTCAGAGTGCACATATCTCCATTGATCTGGACTGGAACTATCTTGGATACGCTGAACCCGATTTGCCACAAATATGTGGAACCGTCTGGCATCGTTGTTAATATATCCAAGGCCTTTGTTGGAGTTACCCTAGCCTTGCCAAAAACTAGAGAACAGTGGACTTGGTTCGATATACTAATGGCTCTCAAGTAGGAACATGCACCATACCCTTTAACACTCGCATCTGAGAAATGATGCAGCTCATATTTTTTCACGTTCTCAAAGCCTTCAGGGAGATAACATCGCTGAATTTTGATTTCAGACAGGTTTTTTAAATCTAAAAGCCAAGACTCCCACCGTGATTTGAGGTCCTCTGACAATGGTTCATCCCATCCAACCCTATCTCGACACATCTGCTGGAGAATTTGTTTGCCAACCAGAATAAATGGTGCTACAAAGCCAAGAGGGTCATAGATGGATGCCACAGTTGATAGAACTCCTCTTCTGGAAAGTGGACGCTCATCCACAGTCACTCTGAAATGGAACTGGTCCAAACCCACGCACCATTTAATTCCTAAAGCTCTCTCGATGTGAGACTCACCAAGAACCAAATTGCGATTTCTTACTGAATCTGCACATTCTTCTTGTGGAATAGATGCAAGTACTTCCTGGCTGTTAAAAATGAATTTGTGAATTCGCAGTTGGCCAGCCATGCAGAGTTGCCTTGCTTCCTTCACCAACTTTATAGCTTCATCTTTGGATGAAACACTTGTCAGTCCGTCATCAACGTAAAAGTTATGTTCAATGCACCGGATGGTTGTTTCACTGTAATGTCCATGTCCTTGAGCAGCAACATGCTTCAAACCAAAGTTTGCGCAACCAGATGAAGAGGCAGCTCCAAACAGGTGCACTCGCATGCGATACACTGATGGGTGAGCCTGTACGTTTCCATCATCCCACCAGAGAAATCTCAAATAATCCTGGTCTTCTGCCTTAACATGGAATTGATGGAACACACGTTCAATGTCGCACATTATGGCAACTTGTCCCTTGCGAAAGCGACAGAGAACACCTATCAGGCTGTTTGTTAATTCTGGGCCAGTGAGAAGATGGTCATTTAATGACACACCTTCAGATTTGGCTGAACAGTCAAATACAACCCGGATCTTTCCTGGCTTATGATGGTGGTACACGCCATGATGTGGAATGTACCATGCAGGAGAGTTGTTAATTTCTTCTTCTGGGACCTTTTCTGCATCCCCAATTGTTATGATTTCATTCATAAAGGTTGTGTAGTCTCTTTGGTATTGCTTATCTCTTTCAAATTTTCTTTTTAAGCATCTGAGCCTGTGAACTGCACATACCTTATTATCTGGGAGCTTTGGTCGATCTTTCTTGAAAGGAAGTGGCATTTCACAGTGTCCATCTGCTTTAATGTTGATACCTTCTTCCATTATGGTGATGAAGCGCAAATCTTCCTGAGATAACTTTGCATCTTCAACTCTTCTCTCACTGAAGTCAGACTCAAGCATCCTTAGCACATCTGGTGGGGAAATAAACTCCTTGACTTGAGTTCGGCAAATGTATTTTACTTCATTTGTGAGCTGTTTAGATGTCTGCAGATGAGGCTTCACGGACTTCATGGTGATCTTATGGCTGCTTCCAATTGCATCACCATAATCGACACATGGGCTAACACAGCCGATTATACTCCACCCAAGATCCGTTTTTTGAGCAAATGGCTCATTGTCTTTACCTGGTACCACTTCTCGGGGTAACAAAGCCTGTGGACAGTTGTAACCTATGAGCAGTCCTACATCACACTCAATCAATGGAGCGATCTCCTCAGCTAGATGCTCTAGGTGTGGCCATGCTCGAGCTGTCTTTGGTGTGGGGATGTGCCTTAGGTTGGCAGGAATGAACTCTCTTGAATAGGTTACAGGGAGATAAATTTTCTTTGATGAGTAGAAACCTCTCACCTGCAATCCAACTATCCTCTGACTTGGGATGATTATGTTTCTGGATGAAAGTGTAGAGAGTTTTAACTGCACAGGTTCCCCTTTTGTTTCTAGAGCTTCTGCTTTATCTTGCATGATGAATGTAGTGTCGCTTTGGTTATCAAGTAGTGCATATACGAGAATTTCATTCTCAGGGTTACTTGATGTAGATAACCACACTGGAACAACTGTAGAGGAGTACATGTTGTCCATACCTTGCACTATTCTGTTTGATGTACCTTCATTTGATGGTTCAGTTGTGTGTCTGTGCTCTGCTCTTTCAGATGACTTGGCCTGTTCAGAGTTTGTTATATCCTCCTTATGCTCATTACTGCATTTCTTTCTGTTTGTCATTTTGCGATCTTCATGTAAACACGTTGGGTGTTTTCCTTTACATGTTTCACAAAGACTTCTTCTTTTGCAGCTCCTTGACTGATGCCCTGGTTGTAAACATCCAAAACATATTTTTTTTGTTTGAACAAACTTCAGACGTTCTTGTATTGGGGTTTCTTTAAATTTCCAGCATGACTGAATGTCATGATTGTATTTTTCACAGAAGACGCACACTTTAGCTTCTGTTCTTTCTTCAGAGTTGCTCACAAGCACCTTAGCACCAACGTTTCGTGTCTTTGTTGTCTTGGCCTTTTCAACATCACTAGACTTCAGTGCATGGAGCGAAGTTACAGGATTGCAAGCTATTTTCGCTTCTCTTGTGATGAAGTCCACAAACTGATTGAATGTAGGAAACATGTTACAGGTTTCTTCTATCTCAATCACCTTTCTGTTCCAACTGGCTACCAGCCAGTCAGGAAGCTTTGTGAGGAGTTTCTGATTTTCATCGCAGTCATTCAATACTTCAAGGCCTTTGATCTGGGACATTGCAGCCTGGCAGCCCCTAAGAAAGTCTGAAAAATCCCTCAGCTCCACACTGTCTTTGGGTCCCATTTTAGGCCAGGTTGCAAGCTTATCCTTGAAAGCTTTGGCTATTACAAACAAGCTTCCAAATCTTTCTTCCAAAAGAGACCATGCTGAATCATAAGCTACATCCGTTCCTAATAGGAAATAACTCTCAATGGCTTTTCTGGCGGGTCCACCCACATATTTACGAAGGTAATAGATCTTTTCATTTACTGGGATGTTTTTTCTGCCTATTAGAGCTTGAAATGACATCTTCCAATCCTTGTATCTTAGAGGGTCTCCATTAAACACAGAAGGTTCAGGTACTGGGAGACGGCTTACATTAATAGACTCCGCTATTGCTTCAGCAAGGACTGTGGCATTGTCTATTGGATTTGTCACCGGATGGTCACATGATTTTCCCTTAACACTTGATGGTCTATGTTGCTCAGCTGCATGGTTATGAAGTAACTCTGTTATCTCCTCGTCAGAGCTTGCTTCTTGCTCATAAACTTGCAGCCGTGCCTTTGCTGCACTTAACTTCTTAACAGTCTTTAGGCGCTCTATTTGCCTGCACTTCTCTTCCAGTGCCTTCTTTCTTGCCACATTTTCTTCCTTTTTTAATGCAGTTCTCTTTCTATCTTCTTCCTCAATGTTTTCAAGTTCTAATTGTTCACATTCTATCTCTTGCAGGACCTTCAAAGCAGCTTGCGTGGCAGCCAGCTCTGCTGCAGCCTCCTGTCTCTTAATGGAGGAACGACTTGACTGTCTTGACTTTATGCTTGTACTGCTTGCAGAGCTTGAACTTCCTACAGAGCTTTTACTTGTGCCTTCAGAAGCTGAAGATGAAAACACAGAGCTTGACTTAGGCCAGACAAAATCCACTGTCTGAACATCCATTTTTTCCTTACTGCATAGATAGGTGGATGCATTTTCCAAGATTACTTTGGTAACAGCATCACAGGTGTCAACTCTGCGACGGGTCTCACTGTCTGGAGGAGCACATTTGCGCAAATCTTCATAACTGTGTCTAACATCTGCTAAAGCACCACTTATTTTGTTCTTTAACTCCTGCACAACCTCAATAGAGGGAGATCCCTGTATCACTTTCGTAGCTTGCTTAACAATCACTTTCCATTTGTTGTAAACAATGGTAAAACGATGATGTAGTTTTTTTTTATTTGTTTTCATGCAATTCTTGTGCCTTTTCGGTGAGCTTTCGACTTTCGACATGGCAGGAAGCAGTTCTCTGCTTTATTACTGCCATCAACACGGAGGACCAATCCGCAATGTTGGATAACCCACCAAGCAGATTGTCTTTACAAGCTTCTAAATTCCCCCTTTAGCTTGACATTTGTTCATCTCTAGGGTCTTTCTGGTCTATTGCTACTGTTTTCTATTACTTATATGTTATTAAAGACCCAGCTTACCAGTAAAACTAAGAAATACAGATTAACAGGCATGAACTCGCTGTACTGTCTTTTCACTGCCTCATCACTGATGCGCCCTCTGCTGGTGACACCAATATTACGCTGCATTATAGCAAAATGGACAATAGTTCTGCCTATAGAAATTGAAAAGACCACAATAAAAATACAATCAGCAGCATCGATTTCCATGTATTTATCTATATCATGGTGTCACATATTCTATTTTTTTCTTTGTTTTACTTCTTGTTGCTCAAACGTGTTGGGTTGTTGCTGAATGGTATTGCTGAATCCAGAGATTGTCTGCTACAGTAGAGGTTTTTACTTTTCAGTATTGTGGTGTAGTTTTAATACCCACACTGCTGGGTCCTGGCAGGTTGAGTTTGTTCTGGTTCTGTCTAATTGAGCTGTTAGACTGAAGAGGATGGTTCCTCTCTGACATAGAACAACACAATAGCAGCTTCAGGACACAGCTGAGGTGATGGAAACTGGTGGTGCCATCGGTTTTATTTATTTTAGATTTTCTGTCTTTGTTCTATTTAAACTTTTATTTTTTAAAGATAATGCTATTGCATTCTTTTTACTTAACTTGTTTATGTGCCTGTATGTGGTCCTGGCACTACTCTGGAAGAACAAAAATTAATGTTTGGTGTAAAGATGTGAATATGAAATGAAAAATAAAGCTAAATTATCTTATCCAGTCATCTGATTCTTTCCCAAATCAAACTGAAACATCTCCATTACTAATCCATAACATTTGAGTTCTTATTTTTATATTTTTTGTTCATAAGTCCAAAATATTTTAAGTCTGTACAGCTCAATACTTTGAAAATACCAAATCAGAAAATAAATAATTTACAAGGCAAAACTTTTGGACAGCAGGTTGTCTTTAAAGAAAATAAGTAAAAACAAAATTATTAATTACAATAAGTATTAAAGTAGCAATGAAGATAAAACCAACCTCAGCTTCTTTACTTTACAGACTGGAGTCTCCAGGATCTCACAGAGATGCTTCAATTCAGAGTCTCCAAGGGTTCTCCTTCCATTATTGATCTCATCTATTTCCAGTTCAGTCAGGGAGGGGTTGGACTTCAGAGCTGAGGCCACAACTTCACATTCAGTCGATGAGAGAATACAGCCCACTAGTCTTTGATTAGAGAAACAATAACATAAATTCTACTAAAATCAGACTATTAAACACCAATAAACAGACTAAAATATGATGAATAAACTGTGATGTCATCATCAGATGAACATCTGCTCTTCACATCAATGTCCTGTTTGACCCGACACAGAGAATCTATTTAGTCTCTTCAGGTCTTGGTTCTACTGCAGAGCTGCTGTGTCTCTGGTTTCGTTAAAAGCTTCATTTAACCACAAAGATGAAGAAAGATCATCTACAGTAAAAAAAAAACAGAACTGACTAAATATATTTGGATGTCCATGTTAGGAATTAGCCATCTCCTGTTTGTAAATTATCACTAAATTATCTCTAGACATGTTTGAGTCTAGTGATAATACATTATTGTTGTTTTGGCTTCATCTCACTTGCAAAAAATCTCTAACTATACATACAAGTGACGCCTCTTACTTTTACTGTAAGTGACCAAACTTAGTGAAATTACTTGTAATGAATCAAGAGAAAATAAGAGGCTCCGATTTTCATTTAGTAAAAGAGAGCTATCACTTAATGTAACAGACAATGGCGTTACGTTACTCACAGTATAACAGTGTGTTACTACAACTCCATCAATAAAGCACCTTTTCTTCAGAGTATGCTCTCCGATGCAGGAGTTTACCAGTGGGTGACTTAGTTTTGCAATTTACTTCCTCAGTGGTATAATACCTGAAATACATTCTACCTGGCTGCGATCTGCAGTGGTAAGACCCCTATTTAATTTTACTACAAAGTGTTTTAGTTTGATTTATTTCTTGAAGAGAATATTTTGTTACAACCACTTTATAGCTGGTTGCAGCTTGTTAATGTGCAATAATTATGAAGTTCAAAAACATCCGGTTTATTTTATTGTTCTTCCATGATAAACATTGAGTATAATAATGATCATCATATCTACATAATTATATTGCAATTGATAGATGTCATTTCACATATGTGAAAGTGAAAGAACAAGTGTTGAAAATGCTTTCATCTTTTATGTGAAATGAAAGAAAAAAAACATGACAAAACATGTATGAGTTTTTGTACACCTTACAGGTTTAAAATACACAAATTAAAGGGAAATGGCTGAAGTTCATGTCATTTCAGCCAGAAATTTTCCAGTTTCATTTAGTTCTGTTCACAGAAACAATAAAAGAAACGCATAAGCCTCCATAAACTATATTCTAGCTCTATAACATAGTGTAACAAGCCAAAGAGCTCCTAAGAGACACTGTGGTGTTGTTAGGCTTGGGTCATCATGGGACTGTTGGTGCTGTCCTCACAATAGGTGACTATATGGAGGTAGACAGCCAGCTAACAATATGAAAGAAGTTCTCCACACAAGGCTTGATTTCCTTGAGTTCTCTGAAGAACCTTTATTCATAAATTTGCTTTTATTGTAACTGAAGTATAAAGAAGAAAAAAAAATATTACTGACTAATACCAATGTTTGAATATCGCCAGTACAGACTTCTCAACTTTTATCAAAAGTTAAGAGTGAGATTATATAAATTTTTGGGGGGTGGGGCTGGGGGCGGAGCTGAATGGACCCTGGAAGGGCCGGTCCAGTCAATGATGTCTCATTTATATCCAACCAGACATGGAAGTAGACATTTATTACTTTTGTTAAAAAGTGAAAGAGAAGTAGTAACATGTTATGTTTAGTTAGTGGGTTAAAACAGAAAAAAATAAATATAATAAAAAAATAAAATAATTGTTCAAATAATACCAAATAGAATAATAAAGCAGTTTTAAGTTATTGACCGCATTATTACACTGTTACACATTAATCTATGGGTTTATCAGTGTAGATCTATAACCTCATAGGTGAATCAGTCTGAATTTAATCAAGCCCATATGCTTAGACATTTTCCTCTCAGCTGTAAACCTTGAAGATGACTCAGATAATAAACACGTCCCTCCTGTCAGGTGTTTTCCCCCAGTCCCTAAAAACAGCAATTATCAAACCACTGCTGAAAAAGAATAATTTAGACAAACTTCTACTCCAGAACTACAGGCCCATCTCAAACCTCCCCTTTATCAGTAAGATTATTGAAAAAGCTGTATTTCAACAATTAAACACCTTCTTAACAACGACCAGCCAATTTGACGTTTTCCAGTCAGGTTTCCGTGCTCACCACAGTACAGAGACCGCCCTGATCAAGGTGTTTAATGACATCCATATAAATACAGACTGTGGAAGAACCACCGTGCTGGTACTATTGGACCTTAGTGCAGCATTTGATACTGTCGATCACTCCATTCTGTTAGAACGCCTGGAAAACTGGGTCGGCGTCTCTGGTACAGCACTCAACTGGTTTAAATCCTACTTAAAGGACAGGGACTTTTTTGTATCAGTAGGTAACTTTACATCAGAGATGACAAAAATCCCATTTGGGGTTCCCCAAGGGTCCATTCTGGGTCCCCTCCTTTTCAATATCTACATGCTCCCTCTAGCCCAGATAATAAAAAATAACAACATCAGCTACCATAACTATGCAGACGACACACAGCTCTACATCACCATGTCACCAGGTGACTATGGACCAGTTCAGGCACTGAGTAAATGCCTAGAAGAAATCAATACGTGGATGTGCCAAAATTTTCTCCAATTGAATAAAAACAAAACTGAAGTAATAATATTTGGACCAATAGAGGAAAGATCAAAAGTTGGCACACAGCTCCAGCTGCTTCAGCTAAAAACCACTGATCAGGCCCGCAATCTGGGAGTAGTGATGGACTCAGACCTGAACCTTCAAAAGCATCTAAAGACAATTACAAGGTCGGCTTTCTATCACTTGAAGAACATTTCTAGGATTAAAGGACTGATGTCTCAGCAGGATCTAGAAAAACTAATCCATGCGTTTATTTTTAGTCGAATTGATTACTGCAACGGTGTTTTTACAGGTCTGCCTAAAAAGTGGATCAGACAGCTGCAGCTGATCCAGAACGCTGCTGCCCGCGTCCTCACTAAGACTAAGAAAGTAGAGCACATAACCCCAGTTCTAAAGTCCTTACACTGGCTCCCTGTATCTCAGAGAATAGACTTTAAAATACTTCTGTTAGTCTATAAATCCTTAAATGGCTTAGCTCCTAAATACATCACAGACTTGTTATCAGCGTATAAACCATCCAGACCATTAAGGTCTTCTGGCTCCAGCCTACTCTGCATACCTAGAACCAGAACTAAACACGGAGAAGCAGCATTTAGTTCCTATGCTCCAATTATCTGGAACAAACTTCCAGAAAACTGTAAAAGTGCGGAAAGCCTGAGTTCTTTTAAATCAAGATTAAAAACACATTTGTTTAAAATTGCCTTCAACTGTCCTAGTTAACTGAATCACCACTTTTTTGTTCTATTTTCTTTCTATATTTTAATCCTACTTGCTCTTATTCTGTTTTATTTTGCTATATTTTAATCATGTAAAGCACTTTGCATTGTCTTTGTACTGAATTGTGCTATATAAATAAATTTGCCTTGCCTTGCCTTGCCTTGCCTTGAAGCTCAAAAGGGTTCACGCTGTGTCTTTATACATGATCCAATTGCTTATGTTTTCCCTCTATGCACTTCTAGCTTGTTACAGTTTAAAATCATTATCCGTCCGTCCGTCCGTCCGTCTTCTTCCGCTTATCCGGGGTCGGGTCGCGGGGGTAGCAGCTTCAGTAGGGAAGCCCAGACGTCCCTCTCCCCGGCCACTTGGGCCAGCTCCTCAGGAGGAATCCCAAGGCGTTCCCAGGCCAGCCGGGAGACATAGTCCCTCCAGCGTGTCCTGGGTCTTCCCCTGGGCCTCCTCCCGGTGGGACGTGCCCGAACACCTCACCAGGGAGGCGTCCAGGAGGCATCCTGACCAGATGCCCGAGCCACCTCAACTGGCTCCTCTCGACGTGGAGGAGCAGCGGCTCTACTCTGAGTCCTCCCCGGATGACTGAGCTCCTCACCCTATCTCTAAGGGAGAGCCCAGACACACTACGGAGAAAACTCATTTCAGCCGCTTGTATCCGGGATCTCGTTCTTTCGGTCACGACCCAAAGCTCGTGACCATAGATGAGGGTAGGAACGTAGATCGACCGGTAAATCGAGAGCTTCGCCTTTTGGCTCAGCTCTCTCTTCACTACAACGGATCGGTACAGCGCCCGCTTCACAGCAGACGCTGCACCAATCCGCCTGTCGATCTCCCGCTCCATCCTCCCCTCATTCGTGAACAAGACCCTAAGATACTTGAACTCCTCCACTAGGGGCAGCACATCCTCCCCAACCCGGAGAAGGCACTCTACCCTTTTCCGGTTCAAGACCATGGTCTCGGATTTGGAGGCACTGATTTTCATCCCGGCCGCTTCGCACTCGGCTGCGAACCGCTCCAGTGAGAGCTGTAGATCATGCCCTGATGAAGCCAATAGGACCACGTCATCCGCGAATAGCAGAGACGCAATCCTAAGGCCACCAAAACGGATCCCCTCAACACCTTGGCTGCGCCTAGAAATTCTGTCCATAAAAGTTATGAACAGAATCGGTGACAAAGGGCAGCCTTGGCGGAGTCCAACTCTCACCGGAAACGAGTCCAACTTACTGCCGGCAATGCGGGCCAGACTCTGACACCGGTCGTACAGAGACCTGACAGCCCTTATTAAAGGGTCCGGTACTCCATACTCCCGGAGTACCCCCCACAGGATCCCTCGGGGGACACGGTCGAATGCCTTCTCCAGATCCACAAAGCACATGTAGACTGGTTGGGCAAACTCCCATGCCCCCTCCAGAATCCTGCTGAGGGTATAGAGCTGGTCCAGTGTTCCACGGCCAGGACGAAAACCACACTGCTCTTCCTGAATCCGAGATTCGACTATCCGACGGACCCTCCTTTCCAGAACCCCCGAATAGACCTTACCAGGGAGGCTTAAGAGTGTGATTCCCCTGTAGTTGGAACACACTCTCCGGTCCCCCTTTTTAAATAGTGGGACCACCACCCCAGTCTGCCAATCCAGGGGAACTGCCCCCGATGTCCACGCAATGTTGCAGAGCCGTGTTAACCAACACAGCCCCACAACATCCAGAGCCTTAAGGTACTCCGGGCGAATCTCATCCACCCCCGGGGCCCTGCCACCGAGGAGCTTTTTAACAACCTCGGCAACCTCAGCACCAGAGATGGGAGAACCTGACCCAGAGTCCTCAGGCTCTGCTTCCGCAATGGAAGACGTGTTGGTGGGATTAAGGAGGTCTTCGAAGTATTCCGCCCACCGAAACACAACGTCCCGAGTCGAGGTCAGCAGCACACCACCCCCACTGTAAACCGTGTTGGTACTGCACTGCTTCCCCCTCCTGAGACGCCGTATAGTGGACCAGAATCGCTTCGAAGCCGTACGGAAGTCTTTCTCCATGGCCTCTCCGAACTCTTCCCACGCCCGAGTTTTTGCCTTGGCGACCAGCCGAGCCGCCTGCCGCTTCGACTGCCGGTACACATCAGCTGCTTCCGGAGTCCCACAGGCCAAAAAAGCCTGATAGGACTCCTTCTTCAGCTTGACGGCTTCCCTCACTGCTGGTGTCCACCAGCGGGTTCGAGGGTTGCCGCCGCGACATGCACCGACAACCTTGCGGCCACAGCTCTGACTAGCCGCCTCAGCAATAGAGGCGTGGAACATGGTCCATTCAGACTCAATGTCCCCCGCCTCCCTCGGGACGTGTTTGAAGTTCTCCCGGAGGTGGGAGTTAAAGCTCCGCCTCACAGGGGACTCCGCCAGACGTTCCCAGCAAACCCTCACAGTACGTTTGGGCCTGCCCGGTCGGACCGGCTTCCTCCCCCGCCATCGGAGCCAACTCACCACCAGGTAGTGGTCGGTGGAGAGCTCCGCCCCTCTCTTCACCAGAGTGTCCAAGACATGCGGCCGCAGGTCAGATGAAACGACAACAAAGTCGATCATTGAACTGCGACCTAGGGTGTCCTGGTGCCAAGAGCACATATGGACACCCTTATGCTTGAACATGGTGTTTGTGATGGACAATCCATGACGAGCACAGAAGTCCAACAACAAAACACCACTCGAGTTCAGATCAGGTGGGCCATTCCTCCCAACCACGCCCCTCCAGGTCCCACTGTCATTGCCCACGTGAGCGTTGAAGTCCCCCAGCAAAACGAGGGAGTCCCCAGGAGGGGCACTCTCCAGTACCCCTTCCAAGGACTCCAAAAAGGGTGGGTAATCTGAACTGCTGTTTGGCGCATAAGCTCAAACAACAGTCAGAACCCGTCCCCCCACACGAATGCGGAGGGAGGCCACCCTCTCGTTCACCGGGGAAAACCCCAACGTGCAGGCACCGAGATGGGGGGCAACAAGTATGCCAACCCCAGCTCGGCGCCTCTCACCATGGGCAACTCCAGAGTGGAAAAATGTCCAGCCCCTCTCAAGGAGACTGGTTCCGGAGCCAGAGCGGCGCGTCGAGGTGAGTCCGACTATCTCTAGTCGGAACCTCTCGACCTCGCGCACAAGCTCAGGCTCCTTCCCCACCAGAGAGGTGACATTCCACGTCCCAAGAGCCAGCTTCTGCAGCCGAGGATCGGAACGCCAAGGTGCCCGCCCTCTACTGCTACCCGTTACACAATGCACCCGACCCCTTTGGCCCCTCCGACAGGTGGTGAGCCCGTCGGAAGGGGAAAAAAAATCATTATCATTCAATTCAATTCAATTTTATTTATATAGCGCCAATTCATGAAACATGTCATCTCAAGTCACTTTACAAAGTCAAATTCAATCATATTATACAGATTGGGTCATATTATACAGATTGGTCAAAAATTTCCTATATAAGGGAACCAGTTGATTGCATCAAAGTCCCGACAAGCAGCATTCACTCCTGGAGAAGCGTAGAGCCACAGGGAGAGTCGTCTGCATTGTCCATGGCTTTGCAGCAATCCCTCATACTGAGCAAGCATGAAGCGACAGCAGAAAGAAAAACTCCCCATTAACGGGAAGGAAAACCTCCAGCAGAACTGGGCTCAGTATGAACGGTCATCTGCCTCGACCGACTGAGGGTTCCAGAAGACAGAGCAGAGAAACAACAAGACAGACAAAAAAGCACAGAAGCACACATTGATCCCGTAATCTACTCTACATTAAATGGTAATAGAGGGTGATCTGTCTTCACTGGATGAAGTCACAGTTAACAGAACGCCAGACCAGGTGTACCTACTATGAAGAAAAAGAGAGAGAACAAAAAGTTAAAAGCTGAACTGACAACAGTCATTTCAATGTAATGAAATGCAAAACTGGAGAATAGTAGACTAGAGAAGAGTAGAAATCAGCAGAGTGAGAAAAATAGGCCCTGATGTCCTCCAGCAGCCTAAGCCTATAGCAGCATAACTATAGAGGTAGCTCAGGGTAACATGAGCCACTCTAACTATAAGCTTTGTCAAAAAGGAAAGTTTTAAGATTAGTCTTAAAAGTAGACGGGGTGTCTGCCTCACGGACCAAAACTGGGAGTTGGTTCCACAGGAGAGGAGCCTGATAGCTAAAGGATCTGCCTCCCATTCTACTTTTAGAGACTCTAGGAACCACCAGCAGACCTGCAGTCTGAGAGTGAAGTGCTCTGTTAGGAACATACGGGGTAATCAGAGCTCTGATATATGATGGAGCTTGATTATTAAGGGCTTCATACATTAGAAGAAGAATTTTAAATTCTATTCTTAATTTAACAGGAAGCCAATGAAGGGAAGCTAAAATTGGAGAAATATGATCCCTCTTGTTGATTTTCATCAGAACTCTTGCAGCAGCATTTTGGATCAGCTGAAGACTTTGAACTGCGTTTTGTGGACTTCCTGATAGTAAAGAATTAGAATAGTTCAGCCTTGAAGTAACAAATGCATGGACTCGTTTTTTACCATCGCCCCTGGACAGAATGTTTCTAATGCGTCCTGAGCCCTCTGCTGTTCACCCTGATGACTCATGACTGCATCCCCAGGTTCCTCACCAATCACATCGTGAAGTTTGCAGATAACACAACGGTGGCGGGCCTGATCAGAGACGACAACGACCAGGACTAAAGAGAGGAGGTGGAGCAGCTGGTGGGCTGGTGCTGAGACAACAGCCTGATCCTGAACATGGAGAAGACAAAGAAGATCATTGTCGACTTCAGGAAGAACCGGCCTCACCACGCTCCACTGCTCATCGCCAGCTCAGCTGTGGAGGTGGTCAGCAGCACCAAGTTCCTGGGGGTGCACATCACGGACAACTTCACCTGGTCTGTGAACAATGCGTCACTGGTGAGGAGGACACAGAAGGGACTGTATTTCCTGCGGAGGATGAGGAGAGCCCACCTGCCCCGTCCATCCTCACGACTTTCTACAGAAGCACCATAGAGAGCATTATGACCAGCTGTGTGGTGTAGAGACTGCAGTGCCTCCGACTGGAAGAACGTGAGGAGAGTGGTGAGGACAGCAGAAGAGATCATCGGGGCTCCTCTTCCCTCCATTAAGGATATTTCATCTGAGCGCTGTGTGTCCGGAGCCCATAACATCATCAGGGACCCCTCACACCCCCACCATTGACTGTTCTCCTTGCTGCCCTCTGGGAAGAGGTCCCACAGCATCCGCTGCGGGTCCACCAGGTTCTGCAAAAGCTTTTTCCCTGTCGCCATCAGATTGTTGAACTGCTGAAGCTATAACTGAACTCTGTACCACATTCGCATATTTGCACATTTGCATCATTGCATCCTTATCCAGCATTACAAATGCTGCCGAACTCTCAGTCTCTATAATGCATTCTTGCACAAATCATTTCTGCACATACAAATGTTTTTTTAAGAAATACTTACCTGTACACTGTGATCGCACATTGTCTCTTTCTCCTGCATTGTTTACATTTCAATTGCTCTACTGTTAAATCACTGCTGCACTTTATCCTGTAATTTTTAACCTGTAATTTTATCCTGTAATTTACTTTATCCTGTAATCTACTGCAATTCACTGTAATTTTCAAGCTGTATGCAAACAAAATTTCATTCTGTACGCACTCTGTGCGTACAGAATGACAAATTAAGTTGTCTAATTTTGGCAACATTCCCGAGGTGAAAAAAGGAAACTCTGGAAACCTGTTTAATATGGGATTTAAATGACATGTCTTGGTAAAAAATAACACCAAGACTTTTTACTTTATTACCAGAGGCCAAGTTAATGCCATCCAGATTAAGTGATTGATTAAGAACTTTATTTTTTGAGGATTCTGGCCCAAAGATTACAACTTCTGTCTTGTCAGAATTTAAGTGCAGGAAATTTAAAGTCATACAGCTTTTGATGTCATCAAGACATGACTGCAGTCGAAGTAACCGATTGGATTCATCAGGATAGAGAATTGGTCCAAGGACTGAACCCTGTGGTACTCCTCAAGTGACCCTAGAGTTTGAAGAAGATTTGTTATTAACATGAACAAACTGGAATCTGTCCGACAGATAAGATTTAAACCAGCCTAATGCTTTTCTCTTAATCCCTACAGTATGCTCAAGCCTTTTTAGGAGAATATTGTGATAAACTGTGTCAAATTCAGCACTGAGATCTAACAGGACAAGTATAGACACAAGTCCATTATCTGAGGCCATCAAATATCATTAGTGACCTTCACCAGAGCTGTTTCAGTGCTATGATGAGCTCTGAAGCCTGACTGAAACTCCTCAAGTATGTCATTACTTTGTAAATGTTCACACAGTTGATTAGCAACTACTTTCTCAAGAATTTTAGATAAGAAAAGAAGATTAGATATAGGTCTGTAATTTACTAACTCATCTTGATCAAGAGATGGTTTCTTAAGTAAAGGTTTAATAACAGCTACTTTAAAAGCCTGTGGTACATATCCATTTACCAAGGATAGATTAATGATGTCTAAAATAGTGCCACTGATCAAAGGGAATATCTCCTTAAATAATTTGGTTGGGATTGGGTCTAACATGCAGGTAGAAGGTTTAGATGAAAATAAAATTTTAAATAGCTCAGAAACCTCTACTGGTTCTAAACAGTTCAGATCATCACCTTTCTCAGTGACAGGTTTCACATCTCAGTCTCTGTGCTGACCAGACAAATCTGCCCTATGGCGCAGAGCGCTCTGGTGCATAATTATGCATGCCGAAGGCGGAGTTGGAAGTTGTTCTCTGATCACGTTTTGTTTGTGGTCGGAGTGGATGGAATAATTACCTTCTGGTTCGCTTTTAGCCCAGTAATAATCTTAAATGGGGAATCCTATAAGAAAAATAGACCAGTTCACTGCTATTGTTTTCATCCGGGTTTTTTGCACATTTACGCTGGACTGGAAGGCAGAAGGCGAACACATAGCAGGCGCAAACAAAGGAAACTGACCAGTTCTCAACGTATTTTTCTTCTTTCGATAACATATCACAAGATCGTTTTAAGAGTAAGTTGATGGTTGATGGTATGGGATTGCCAGATTTATACAGCAAAAGCCTGAAGGGATGGAGCGAGTCTGTGAAATGCTGGCCAATGGTTCCGTACCGCGACATATAGAGCTGCCTTATAAACACGGCAGGCCAGTACAGACGAGTGAGCATGAAAACCATAAAATTACTGGACGGCCACAATTATTTGGATGTTCAGACATGTTTGTGTAACATCCGAAAGCGGAGTCGGACACACAGCGCCTCAGCATAGACGAAGACCCGCCACCGGTAGGTTAAAAAAACATTGTTCACTAAGGATTATTTTGGTGTTTTTGTCTTAATAATCCTTTTCACAGACTCATGCCAAAGGGTTTGCATACATTGTACATGTACGTATATTATTACGAAACAAATGTTTACGTCTTTACTTAAGTATATATCCTATTTTTTTATTTATATCATTATTTAGATAGAACAATGACCAGTGCAAAATTAAGTTGTATTTACCGGAGATGAAGTGTAGACTGCAAATTCTGTCGTGGTATAATGGCTCCCACAGTCGATTGGGATTGCCTGCCTGCCTCCTTTTCATTGAAATTATCCATTTCTTTCTTCATCCATCGGTAAACGACAGAAACGTACATCCGACGATTTGGAATGCCTCTGTGTGCAACCGGCAGCACAACAAGTCGTAGACATTGTTTAGATTCCAAAAATAAACTAACTAAAAGTACGCTCTAAATCACCCGTTTTGTGATGTAGTAGACGAGAACAGTACTGCTTTTGCATACCCGCGGGACCCGGATGTAGTGCTGATGTCACGCGTGAACTGGTCTATAGCACTTTTTATGCATTGCAACCCCAGATTTGATGAGTATAGGCTCAGCTTTTCAAGTTCTGCGACTCACTGGTTCCTAAGTGAAAAAAAAACACTTTTTTTGGTGACGTCTGGTATCAGCAAATTAAACCGAAACTGGTCCACGCCCCTGCAATGGGGAATCGTTAGGGTTGTTATTGGCCTGGCTTACAAGAGTGATGTTTTGATCACCCGTATGGAGGTGAGGATTGAGGTGATAATTGGAAGGAATCAACTCTATTGCTGTGTTGTAAGTTTTTGAGAGTTGAAACCTAAGGCCTCCTCCTCTGTTTAAGGTTGTTTTTTCTCTCTTAACATAGGTTGCTTCCTTCATGCCTGTTTCAAACCATCTGCCTTCTTTGTCCAAAATATGAACAATTTGGTCCTCAAAAGAGTGTCCTTTGTCCTTAAGGAGTAGGTGGAAAACAGAGTCTTGTCCTGAGGAGGTAGCTCTCCTGTGTTGAGCCATGCATCTGTGGAAAGGTTGTTTGGTTTCTCCAATATAAGGATCAGAACATTCCTCACTGCACTGAACTGCATACACCACTCTGCTCATCTTAGGTTTGGGGGTTTTGTCCTTGGGATCCATTACAAGGCCTTTATTGGGCAGTACTATAAAGCTTGCAACTCCACACTACTCCAGAATTTTTTAATTGAGAAAGCTTTTTGGATAGGAAGTGAAGCGTCTTCAAACTTCGGAAAAAAGTCTAGTTGTTTGCTTTTTTTGCTTTTTGGAATGAAACCTAACCTGTTAGTAACTGAACAGCATAAAAAACAAATGCTGTTGAACCAAGCCGCTCATCTGGGGTGTTTTTCATAAAATGTTTCTGATGTTCTCTTATTTTTGAATTTTTTACAAAGAAGTAATTTACGGGCCAGATTGCCATCACCTGGGGACTGGAAGTGGCCCACAGGCTATCAGTTCAATAGCCCTGAATTAAAGAGTGATTTTCAAAAAAGGTGAATTATGGGGTAACAGCCCAATGAGTGAAGAGGTGTTTAAGTTTAAAATCTGCCTCTGGATGATTGTATCTTTCAAAGAGATAAAAATCTCTAAATACCAAAAATGCAGCAAAGCTGACCTGAATGAGGTGAAAATTTAAAAATCTGAATGGTTGAAATAGTCCAAAGTGTGAAGGAAGTAATTAGAGGTCCAAAAACCTCCAGAACTGACTTGAATAATAAAGAATAAACCGGACGGCAATAGCGCTGAATCAGTATCACTCAATGAAGACATCTGGACTCACCGAGCCTTTCTGCAGTTCCTCACAGCTGGAATCAGTCTCAGTCGTCCTGCTTTTGATGTGTTGTACTTTTCCAGGTCCAACTCATCCAGAACCTCCTCTGACATCTGCAGCATGTAGGCCAGAGCTGAGCAATTGATCTCTGAGAGCTCCTTCTCTGATCTGTTCTCTGATTTCAGGAACTGTTGGATCTCCTGATAAACTGAGAGGTCCTTCATCTCCATCAGACAGTGGAAGATGTTGATGCTTCTGTCAGGAGAGACATAATCAGTGTTTATCTCCTTCAGGTTGTCAATGACTCTCTGGATGGTTTCTGGACTGTTCTCTGTCTGACCCAGCAGGCCTTCTAAGAGTCTCTGGTTGGACTCCACAGAGAGGCCATGAAGGAAGCGAGCAAACAGGTCCAGGTGACCATTTTTACTGAAGAGGGATTTATCCATGACTGCCTTTGTGAGCTCATCCAGAGATAAGTATTTATGGTCTTTTCCCAGTAGGTTCTCCATCACCTCTGTGGTCCTGCTGGTGAAGCAGTGGAACATGTAGACTGCAGCCAGAAACTCCTGAATGCTCAGATGAACAAAGCAGTAGACTGCTTTCTGGAACATCACACTCTCTCTCTTGAAGATCTCTGTACAAACTCCTGAGTACACCGAGGCCTCTGTGACATCCAGACCACACTGCTCCAGGTCTTGTTGGTAGAACATGATGTTTCCTTCTTCCAGATGTTCAAACGCCAGCCTCCCCAGCTTCAGGAGAACTTCCCTGTCAGCCTCCATCAGCTCCTGTGGACTCTTCCCATGTCCTCCATGGTACTTGTTCTTCTTCCTCCTGATCTGGACCAGCAGGAAGTGAGAGTACATGTCAGTCATGGTCTTGGGCAGCTCTCCTCTCTGCCCTGTGGTCAACATGTTCTCCAGAACTGTAGCAGTGATCCAGCAGAAGACTGGGATTCCACACATGATGTGGAGGCTCCTGGAGGTCTTGATGTGGGAGATGATTCTGCTGGACAGCTCTTCATCACTGAATCTCTTCCTGAAGTACTCCTCCTTCTGGGCGTCAGTGAAGCCTCGTACCTCTGTTACCCTGGCAACACATGAAGGAGGGATCTGATTGGCCGCTGCAGGTCTGGAGGTGATCCAGACCAGAGCCGAGGGAAGCAGGTTCCCCTTGATGAGGTTCGTCAGCAGAACGTCGACTGATGACTTCTGTGTGACGTCAGAAACCAGCCGACTGTGGTTGAAATCCAGAGAAAGTCTGCTTTCATCCAGGCCGTCAAAGATGAAGAGAAGTTTCTGGCCAGCCAGCTGCTCTGCTGGGAGCTTCTGGAGGGTTGGATTGAAAACATGGAGCAGCGTGAGAAGACTGTGCTGCTCACCTCTGATCAGGTTCAGCTCCCTGAACGACAGCAGAACCACCACACGGACATCTTGGTTCTCCAAGCCCTCGGCCCAGTCCAGAGTGAACTTCTGCACTGAGAAGGTTTTTCCAACACCAGCGACGCCGTTGGTCAGAACCACTCTGATGGGTCCATGTTGGTCAGGTAAAGCTTTAAAGATGTCGTGGCACCTGATTGGAGATTCATGGAGGTTCTGGATCTTGGAAGCTCTCTCCAGCTGCTTCACCTCATGTTGGGTATTAACGTCTTCACTCTGTCCCTCTGTGATGTAGAGATCAGTGTAGATCCTGTTGAGAAGGGTTCTACTTCCTGGTTCATCACTTCCTTCAGTCACACATTCACATCTCCTCCTCAGACTGATCTTATGTTCCTCTAGAACCTCCCGCAGACCAACATCTGCTGGAACAGAGAAGAAAAGACAACTGAAGGAAAAACATGATTTAGTGATGAAGTTGGAGCAGAAACATCTGGAACATCAGGAGGTGTCATCATTGGACGGTCTCTTAGTTCACATTATGTGATGCTAAACAATTGGATCCATCCTTAGAACTAGAACCTTGTTAAATTGTCAGACAGCAGAGTTCTGCCTCTGCTTTGTGGCCAGTATCTGTTCACTGTCAGGATCTGATTCACAAAGCAGATCAGAGGAAGAAATGCTGACAGAAACATGCAGCAGCTTTCAGCAACATGAACTCTTCAGCATCAGGTCACCATTGTCCTCATTTCTCTGTTTCTATCTGACCTTCTTCCACAAACACAGCAGCTACAGAAGAGACAGAGAGTCAGAAAATGTTTCCTGGCCGCATTTTCAGCCTTAATGAAGGAAATCTGGAGGAAATGCTCTAATCTGCCAGAGAAACAGCTCATTGGATCAGGTAGTGTTCACATTTAAGATGCTTTTCTCAGTGATTGGATTGGATGTTTTTAAAGAGGAATTACAGATTAGAAATGACATGAGAGTCTCTGCTCCGCATCTCTGCCTGCTCGGACGCTTTTTTCTCTTCTCCCTGCTTGCTTGCATTTTCCTGCCTTTTACTTTTTATCTCCTTTTTATCTCTTAGCCAAAACCACAAAAAGTTGGATTTAGTTATTGCATTTATTTTCTTTCTTTATTTTTTATTTTGATTTTCAAAAGATGCCTACCTTCACCACGGAGGACTTTTACACGCCTCTACAGAAGATAGCTGTTATGGAACTGAAAATCTGCTGACTCGAAGTGAATTATGATGTAAACGGTGCATATGGAAATGAAACACCCTGCCTGTAAACCCGAACAGTGACCACCAGCCCAACAACAATCAAAGGTATGTCAACAATCTTCACTCTAAGCTACCAGAGAAAAGACATTCCACAGGGCCAAGGACCCTGATATTATGCAATGGATCTGTAGGTGGGATTAAGCATTTCTGTAACAAGAAAAACACAGAGGTGTTGATTTATAACCCTTTCAACTGTGGCCTGGTGTCTGATGTATCAGAAATCCTTCCAAGGATCTTGAAAGAACGCCCGACCCTGGAAAAACTCATAATACAAGCTGAAGCCCTGGGCAACGCCACCTGGATAAGAAATCAGAAGTATTGAAAGAGGATTACATTCGTCTGCTGAATCTAGTTGATGGCCTTAATGTCAAGGTGTTTCTCAGCAGCCCTCATGTGTCCATTAAGTGTGGAGATGAGATTTTTTCCAGAGTTCTGATGCTAAACAAATTGCTGAAAAAAACATGCACCCAACTGTAACCTTCATAGACAACTTTAACATCTTTTGGGAGAGGAAATATCTGTTCAACAGAGATGGTTTCTCTCTAAATAGGTCAGGTGCAAAACGGCTGATTTCAAACATCTTGTATTCTGTGAACCATGCACCATTAGCTTTGTCCCAAAACAAAGCTCCTCCAGTGCCAAAAATAATGATAAGCCCAGTACAGCCCAAACAATCCAAGATAAAGATGGCATGAAAGATGACACAGAACGAGGCTACGTCAGAACTACAGGAGGATTCATCCCAGATTTCAGCAGGAGAAAGAGAGGACCCACCTTTATCTTCCAAAAAGAACCAAAAGCCTCCATCGCCATGAACACCGGTCCAGACTGCCCCCACCTCTCATTCTTCTCCACAAAGCCCAGATGTTCCTTTTATGGAATTTTCTCACAACATGAACAAAGTATTTAAGATTGGCCTACAGCTGACATCTTCTCCACATAGCCATTCTGACAACTGCAGCTCTGTGACTAAACAAGCATCTTCTAAAAGCCTCAGAGCCCCAGATCCTCCCCTCTACGTATCACGCAACATCCCTGTGTTCAGGACCTTCAGATAACTCCTCTGTGAGACACACCAGGCCCTGGCAGCACGTTTAACAGACATGACAGTTTCCAGCATCGGTCTGGGCCTTTTTGCCGGAGATTATGGAATATCTGTGATGATACGTGGCAGAAAAAAGAAAAACAAAAGGATAAACAGGAACAAATACTTAAAAGTCATAAACTGTCAGATGCAACCTGTCACAGAGATATCATCAACCACTAAGTCATATAAACTGGGTTTATTAAACATTATATCTCTGTCAGGAAAATCCCTTTTAATTAATGACTTCATTATTGACAATAATCTTGATGTTATGTTTTTAACAGAAACATGGTTGCATGAATTTAATGAACCAGCTATTCTGTTGGAGTCAATTCTTCCAAACTACAATTTTTCTTTGTGAGAGCAGACAGCAAAGGAAAGGTGGAGGAGTGGCAACATTGTTCAATGATTCACTAAAGTGTAAAAAGGTGTTTTTGGGAAAATTCGACTCTTTTGAACATTTGGCTCTCCAGGTAAAGAGCCCAGTAAGAACTATGTTTCTGAATGTTTACAGGCCTCCTAAGTCCACATCAAACTTTTTAAAATGATTTTAGTGACCTCCTCTCAGTGATATGTGTTGATTATGACTTTTTAACTATTGTTGGAGACTTCAACTTTCACGTTGACAACCCTGAAGACAGAAGTGCAAAAGAACTGTGTGACACACTTAGAAACTTTGGTTTAACTCAACATGTTAAACGGCCAACACACAAACAGGGACATATTTTAGACTTGATCATCACTAAAGGTCTAAAGATTTCTAAGGTCAATGTAACTGATGTTGCCCTATCCGATCACTTTTCTGTTACCTTTGAATGCATAATTTCCAGCGATTCATTTAGCCAAAGGGACATTGTATGTCCCTTTAAGGACAATGCCATGGAAACTTTTATTCAAGCTTACTCTGATACCTCAACCTTGGGCTGCAACTCAGTAGATGAGCTAGTAGATAACTTTCAGTCTAAAGTCTCAGACATCATTGACTGCGTTGCTCCAGTTAAAGTGAAAGTTGTTTCTGGGAAGAAAAGAATCTCAGTTGAGAAGTGCTCCAACAGTTAGAAGTGAAAAAAGGGAGTGTCGAAAAGCTGGACGCAGGTGGAGAAAGAACAGACTTCAGGTTTACTATGACATCCATAAAGAGAGACTTTACAGATATAACTTACAATTGAAAAATGCAAGAGAATCTTTCTTCTCTGAGATCATCAAGAAAAACATTAATAATGCTCGTGTCTTATTTGCCACAGTTGACAGGTTAACAAACCCTCCTGTGTCAGTGGCTATTGAACTCCACTCCACCAGGGCCTGCAATGAATTTGCTAACTTTGTTACTGAGAAAATCCTAAAAATTAGAGTACCAGTTTGTACTTCCATATCAACTCCAGAACCAAAGCTATATCCAACTGGAACTTATCCTGACAAAATGTCCCAATTCAGCCAAATAAACTACAAAAGCTTAGAGGAAATCATTCAGCAGCTAAGTTCCTCCTCCTGCTGCCTTGATGTTCTACCCACAGCTTTCTTTAAGAAAGTTTTGCCTGTCATAGTGTCTGATTTGACTCAGATAATAAACACCTCCCTTCTGTCAGGTGTTTTCCCCCAGTCCCTAAAAACAACAATTATCAAACCACTGCTGAAAAAGAACAATTTAGACAAACTACTCTGGAACTGCTACTCCAGAACTACAGGCCCATCTCAAACCTCCCCTTTATCAGTAAGATTATTGAAAAAGCTGTGTTTCAACAATTAAACACCTTCTTAACAACGACCAGCCGATTTGACGTTTTCCAGTCAGGTTTCCTCACCACGGTACAGAGTGGTGAGTCAGTGAAGCATTTGATACTGTCGATCACTCCATCCTGTTAGAACGCCTGGAGAACTGGGTCGGCCTCTCTGGTACAGCTTTCAACTGGTTTAAATCCTACTTAAAGGACAGGGACTTTTTTGTATCAGTAGGTAAATTTACATCAGAGACGACAAAAATCACATGTGGGGTTCCCCAAGGGTCCATTCTGGGTTCCCTCCTCTTCAACATCTATATGCTCCCTCTTACTCAGATAATAAAAAACAACATCAGCTACCATGACTACGCAGACGACACACAGCTTTACATCACCATGTCACCAGGTGACTATGAACCTGTTCAAGCACTGAGTAAATGTTTAGAAGAAATCAATGCATGGATGTGTGAAATTTTCTTCAATTGAATAAAAACAAAGCTGAAGTAATAATATTTGGACCAATAGAGGAGAGATCAAAAGTTAGCACACAGCTTCAGCTAGAAACCACTGATCAGGTATTAAGTGTTCACTTATATACAGAAAGCCTGTAATTTATTTATTTATTTTCTTTTACTTTCTTTTTTCAGTTTTCACATTACACATGTCAGCTTAAATAATAATACACATGATTTAGCAATGGCATCAGGGTGTTACTCGATTGTATCTGTTGCTTTATGTCTGTTGGTTGTGCTGCTCTTTTTGCATGTCTTTCCAGGTTATGGAGCAGACAGAGGACGTTTTATCATTCTCTCCCTATTATCTCTTCTTTCTTTCACCTCTTCTGTTTCTTTTTTTCTCTTCTTGTTCTTCCTTTACTCTCCTACTTTCCCATTGTAGTGTCCATATAATTTGAAATTCTCCCTGCAGGAATCACAATAAAGCTATTTACATGCACAAATCAATCGGAGCATTATGGCGAAAGCTGTTCGCGCCACTTGTGAAAGCAAAATCTGTCAAGCTCTATTTTGGCATTAAGACATCAATTCTTATTGCCACATTGCTAGACAGGACACTGGAAAAAAAAAAAAAAAACACTGATCAGACCTGCAATCTGGGTGTGATGATGGACTCAGACCTGAACCTCCAAAAGCATCTAAAGACAATTACAAGGTCGGCTTTCTATCCCCTGAAGAACATTTCCAGGATTAAAGGACTAATGTCTCAGCAGGATCTGGGAAAACTAATCCATGCGTTTATTTTTAGTCGAATTGATTACTGCAACGGTGTTTTTACAGGTCTGCCTAAAAAGTGGATCAGACAGCTGCAGCTGATCCAGAACGCTGCTGCCCGCATCCTCATTAAGACTAAGAAAGTAGAGCACATCACCCCAGTTATAAAGTCCTTACACTGGCTCCCTGTATCTCAGAGAATAGACTTTAAAATACTTCTGTTAGTTTATAAATCCCTGAATTAGCACCTAAATACATCACAGACTTGTTATCAGTGCATCAACCCTCCAGACCACTAAAGTCTTCTTGCTCCAGCCTACTCTGCAGAACCAGAACCAGACATGGAGAAGCACCATTTAGTTCCTATACTCCACTTATCTAGAACAAACTTCCAGAAAACTGTAAATGTGCGGAAAGCCTGAGTTCCTTTAAATCAAGATTAAAAACACATTTGTTTAGGATTGCCTTTGACTGTTCTACTGAAACATCATTAGTTCAAGTTTTTTAGTCCAACTGTTTTTAATGGTCTATTTTGTTTCTACATTTTATTCCTACTTGCTTTTATTCTGTTTTATCTTCCTTTATTTTCATCATCTAAAGCACTTTGCATTGTCTCTGTACTAAATTGTGCTATACAAATAAATTTGCCTTGCCTTGCCTGCCATGATACTGATTTGGCCCTTTAGAAGTAAACAACAGATAGAAATATTACATGTTTCTGCAAATATATCTTCTGTAATCTGGGATCTATTGTCAGAGTAAATAAAGGTTTCTGTCTTTCAGACTTTCCTTCCCTCTTTCTGTAAAAGCAGCAGTGCAGCAGGTTGTTTTCTCCACCTTTTTGTTCCATGCATCAAAATGAGCAGTGACTTTAAGGAGATGTTCAGTTTTAATGCATTTAGCACAAAGGGCTGAAAACAGAACCACTTCAAAGCAAACCAATAGGTTGTTGGGTTGAACACAGACGTTACATTTACAGCAGCTGGAAATCCAGAGATTCAGGGGAAATAGTTGATCACAGAAATATTTTTAAACACTTTAATTCCCAAATCCCAAGTAAAGACATGGAATTAGTTCAACTGAGACGATAGAAGGACGTTCTGATTGGAGATGTTCAGTCTCACCTGGAGCACAGCTGCTCTGATTGGCTGCCAGCAGTCCAGCTCCTGTTCTGAAGAAGTAAAACATGTAATCACACCCCTTCTCCTTCCTTTAGATCTTAATATAAATAATCTTCTAAATTCCTGCTTTACTTAGCAGTTTGTAATACTGTAAACTCAATATTTAAACAAATTAATTAATATGCATATAAACAAACATTTATACATTTTCATACCTTAAGCCAACGTTACCAAGACTATTGTACATGTGTGTATAACTGGGCCTAATGTACCTTCAGTAAATACTACTGGTTTGTTGACTAACAGCTTATAATTATGTAGCTTTAAGATAAGTTAAAATAAAAACTAATTTACTTTTAGTTTATAAACTGGAGACTGAGTCAATATTATATTTTTTTTCTCTGCAGAGTTATATCTATCAATTAGAAACTGGTTTCTTACTCTGAGTCTGAGGGTCCAGGTTCAGCACTGAAGGATGGAGGTTCTCCTTTGGACCAGTCACTCCTCATGGACGGACAGTTGGATCCTGGAGGTTCTGCTCTCTGTCTGTGGTTCTGACCTCTGAAACACCAACATGTTGTTATTCAGATCACATCAATCAGTGAGAAACTATGTGAAAAAAACTAGAGAAGAAGCTCTGAACACAAACTGCTGCAGAGAAGCAGAAGGTTTAAAGATCCAGAGTGAAACATTCAGACGGTTCTGTTGGACCAAACTGAACATTATCTTAATAACCGGGTTCTACTGGTATGAATCACATGGGTCCAACCAACACCTGCAGGACAACAGGCTCATGTCACAGTTCAATGGAGCTGATGAGATCAGATTTAGATGAATTATTCTACAAAGTACTTCTATAGTATACACTACTAGTACTACAAAGCCCAGAAAGTTCTGGACACGGTCCGATTGATCGCATCTAGTCTGAGAAGGTGGAGAGCAGAGGATCTGGTCCCTGATACCAGAACTAAAGCTGTTGATCTGGTCTGAGGAGCTGATGTGGCCGTCGTTAAAGAACAGAACACATGAACGGACCATGAAACAGAACCTTAGAACAAGAACAAAGTTCTGGACAGACAGGAGACATTTAGGGAACTAGGAGAGTTAAAATGCAGTTTGGTATCAGAGCAGATTGTGTTCATCAGAGCAGGATGTTAAAGTGAAGCTGATGTTCAGAAGACAGAAATCAGTTCCTTCATTTCCAGAGGGAGAGTTTATCAGAAGAAGAAGGATTAAAAGGTCCAACTTGATGAGAACAGAATCAAAATCAGAGGCAGGGTGACGTTTGGGTTGCGTTTAGGAGGAAAGGATAGGTAGGACTATGTGCACAAAGACACCAAGGAGCACACTGCAGTAAGAGCTGCTTCTAAAGCTGGGTTCCATCTGCTGGAAAGAACCGTCGTGCCTATTCATGACCCACTGAGTCTCTACCCTGGCTCATTAAGTTCACGATCTAAACAACTTCTGGGATTTATCAAGCTTGAAGCAGAGAAACTGACACTGAACCTGTTGGTTATCCAGTTTGATGATGATGTGGAACTATGTAACAGAATAGAATAGCTTTGTTGTCATTATGACATAATGAACTAACCAATGCATCTCTTGCTACGCATTAATATACAAAAAATAGTTAAATATAAGAAGATGGAAGCAAAAACTGAAATAACAAATCTGGACGAGATCTAGAGACAGTTCTGATGATAGAAGCTGTAATGGATGGTGAGCTATTTAAAATAAAATGCATAATTAATATTTTGTAAACTATCAAGTAAATTATTCAAAGTGAATTTTATGAATTAAGAATGTTGCATATTGTTTATGGATGTTTGTCTGTTTTGATTAGCATTGTGGTGGTTTATGTTTTCTTTAACGTTATTTGCAATTTGTAATGTTTTGAGAGTTTTGTGTGTACCTCACAGGCTGCCGTAGATAATGAGGGTGGGCTCTATAAAAGCTGGTACAATCATTGTTCCAATGAATGGCTTGAACTGTCAAAATGTGTAACCAAGAAAGCAATATAGTATTCCCTAGTGAAAGCAGCGAGGTACGTTTTTGTTTGTTTGTATTTGTTGTTTGTAAGTTTGTTTTGTATTCTAATATTTGTATATGATTTAGTTTTCACGGTGACTTTGGTGACTGAGAGACTGTGTACCTTTGGTGACTGTGATGGATCTTCATCAAAGAAAATAAACCCTAAAATCACCTGTTGAGACCGGCTGAATAATTCAAGTACTGGGGAGCTGCTACAGAAGCAGCAACAAGGAATGATGATAGAAGCAGCATGATGGAGTTTAGCAGCAGCAGCAAATGCTGCTCTGATCAGAAAAAGTTCCCAGTAGGAGTTCTCACTATATTTGTCCCTAAAAACAGTGTTGGAAGGAATTATTACTGGTCTCAGCTGACAGCTCTGATGGTCCATGAAAAAAACTGTTTCATCCAGGAGATTCTGGCTTTCATGCACCGGTAACGCTGGTCTGAAGGCACCAGTCTGAACAGTGATGAGCTGGGTGGGAGGAATTTGGGGACGTTTGTGGCTCTTCTGATGCATCTGGACTTGGTAACCTCCTGATGCATCAGCAGAACCACAAGCTGAACATGGTCCTAACCAGTGAGATGCTGAAGATCAACCAGTTAATACTCTAGATATTATATCTCTGTGGAGTCACATGGATCAGTTAGAAACTGGGTTCTTACTCTGAGGGTCCAGGTTCTTCACTGAATGCTAGAGGTACATCTTTGGACCAGTCACTCCTCATAGATGGACAGCTGGATCCTGGAGGTTCTGCTCTGTCCTCCTTTAGATCACAATCCTCCATCTTCTGGACTTCAGTCAGCCTGAGAGAGAAACCAGAACCAGTCAGTTCCCAGTGGTTCAGGTCCAGTCAGTGTCTGTAAAGCAGAAAGCTGACTCCCATCATGTGTGTAGAGGACCAGAGGAACCTGAGTTCAGCAGGTACCATCTGGGTCTGGATTGTCCTCTCCTTCACTACTTCATTCACCTCCTGATGTCTGCTGGGTGATCTCCTCAGAACCATCTGGAGAAGTTCTGGGTTTATTCAGAAAATTAAGCTAAAACTGAGTGTGAAACCTTTTCAGGTCTAAACTGGAATCATATTCCAGGTCTGTGGAAACATCCAGAGTGAGGTCAGATGTAGTGAATGCAGGAGGGAACATTTCCTCTGAAATACTGATGTGTTGGTTCTGAACACAGCGGCCCGCTCACATGTTGGAGCAAGTTCCTGTTAGAGAGCCGTAGTGCAATTATACACTGTTTAAAGTTATTTAAGGTTTAATAAATAACTCTGCCTGTTATGTATTGTCCGGTGAATTTCTGCTCCAGAGCTGATATCAGGACAATAGTTGAAAGGGATGATTCGAGCACTGGTAGTCTTTTAACAGCAAACAAGTGACAACTTCTCTTCAGGTTCAAGAATTTATTAAAAGAAATAATAATTCAGTGAATCCTGGCTCGTCGTCATTTCTGCTTTTAACTTTTTGTTCTATTTTTTCTTTATAGAAGAAAAACCAGAACCATGGAAGAAAAAAATAGTGTCCTTGGACAAGACACTTCACCTGCATTGCCTGCTGCTGGTGGTCAGAGGGCCCGGTGGCGCTGGTGCATAGCAGCCTCACTTCTGTCAGTCTGCCCCAGGGCAGCTGTAGCTACTAACATAGCTCACCACCGTCAGGGTGTGAATGTGCGTTTGAATGGGTGAATGACTGAACTGTAGTGTGCAGCGCTTTAGAGGTTGTCTAGACTAGTTAAAGCGCTATACAAGTACAAGCCATTTACTATAGAAGGTACATCTGGTCTGGCGTTCTTTTAGCTGTGACATCATCCTGGAATAACAGATCACCCGCAATTACCATCTATTGTAGAACAGATTACTGGATTAATGTGTGCTTCTGTGCTTGTTTGTCTCTCTAGTTGTGTCTCTGCTCTGTCTTCTCTAACCCCCAATCGGTCAAGGCAGATGACCGTTCATACTGAGCCTGGTTCTTCTGGAGGTTTTACCTTCCCATTAATGGGGAGTTTTTCTTTCCACTGTTGCTTCATGCTTGTTCAGTATGAGGGATTGCTGCAAGGCAAGGTAAGAAGAGGCAAATTTAACTAACAATGTTTTAGTAGAACAGTTTAATTAGAACAGTCGAAGGCAATCCTAAACAAATGTGTTTTTAATCCTGATTTAGGTCTGAGTCCATCACTACTCCCAGATTTCGGGCCTGATCAGTGATTTTTAGCTGAAGCAGCTGAAGCTGTGTGCTAGCTTTTGGTCTCTCCTCTATTGGTCCAAATATTATTACTTCTGTTTTGTTTTTATTCAATTAAAGAAAGTTTTGGCACATCCAGGCATTGATTTCATCTAGGCATTTATCAGTGCCTGAACTGGTTCATAGTCACCTGGTGACATGGTGATGTAGAGCTGTGTGTTGTCTGCATAGTTATAGTAGCTGATGTTGTTGTTTTTTATGATCTGAGCAAGAGGGAGCATGTAGATATTGAACAGGAGGGGACCCAGAATGGACCCTTGGGGAACCCCACATGTAATTTTCGTCATCTCTGATGTAAAGTTACCTACTGATACAAAAAATTCCCTGTCCTTTAAGTAGGATTTAAACCAGTGGAGAGCTGTACCAGAGAGGCCGACCCAGTTCTCCAGGCGTTCTAACGGAATGGAGTGATCGACAGTGCAAAGCCATAGACAGTGCAGACGACTCTGCCTGTGGCTCTACGGTTCTTCAGGAGTGAATGCTGCTTGTCAAGACTTTGATGCAATCACCTAGGTTCCCTTATATAGCAATTTTTTGACCAATCTGTATAATCTGACCCAATCTGTATAATCTGGTTGATTTTGACTCTGTAAAGTGCCTTGAGATGACATGCTTCATGCATTGGCGCTACGTAAATAAAATTGAATTGCATTGAATTTACTGCAGATCTAAGTTAAAGCAGCAAAGTTCATCTTAAAGAACATGGAATGAGTTTAAATTATCTTAACTAATTAAGAACAATATTTTGTATTTGTTTCAACCCATTTACAATGCAAATCCCGAGTCAAACAAAACATTATTTGATAAAATAACATTTTAAAGAGTGATTTTCTCAGTAAGAATCTGTAAACTTTAGCAACGCTTAATTTTACTAATGTTATTATACCTCCGGGAGGCTAGAGGTCACTGTGGTGATCGGTTGCTAAAGTCGGTTACTTCTAATGTAACACAAAACACCTTTAAATTGACATTAATATTCCATATTAATGCGGCAATAACGCTCATAGCACTACCGAACGATTGTGGTATGAAACAAAAACAAACATTGTGCTTGAAATGGCCGTAGTCACATCTGGGAAGCGGAAGTTCCCCGAAGCTAATAGCTTTTAGGCTAGCAGACATTCAGCGCTATGTTTAAAATGCTTCAGTTTTATTTTCGGCGTAATGAGTGGACCAGGTAACACAAACATCAATATCCCATCAATATATAAAACCCTTGTGGGGATAAAGTTTGTTATAACCATAAAAACACACTCCAATTACATCAGCGTTTGGCATGGCTTGAAGAATGCTAGCAGGACCTACATCTGTCATGATTTGTGTACTGAACCTGAACTGAACCACACACAGAGCTTAGTTTGTGAGTTTTATTGTATGATGAGTAGTAAAAGCAGGAGACAGAACCAGGCTGGATCAGTGGCACGACAGAATGAAGACTTGAATGGAGACTTGACCAGCAGCACGACAGAACGGAGACTTGGATGGAGACTTGACCAGCAGCACGACAGAACGGAGACTTGGATGGAGACTTGACCAGCAGCATGACAGAACGGAGACTTGGATGGAGACTTGACAAGCAGCACGACAGAATGGAGACTTGGAAACCAGGCTTGATCAGCAGCACGACTGGATGAATACTTGCACGACTGGAGTGAGAGCAGGACCAGAATCACAGCAGACAGGTGGAGAACTCAGGCTGAATGAGAACCAGATGAAGTGAGCAGCAATGAGCAAAATCAAACAAGAGAAAACAGAAACCAACAGAACGAACCGACGAGGAAGGACTGAATGCAGGCAGCTTAAATAGAGAGGGTGACTGGTGAGATGAGTTCTGGCTTGATTAGAGGCTGACAGGTGTACATGATTACTGAGGTGGAGAGGAGACTGGGATGTATGGAGGGCGAATAGTGCCCTGAAATGTCCATGGTGCAGCAAGCAAGGCTGCAGCATGACATCGGTTTGCTCCATGTGTTTTAAAACACAGTGAAAATGCATTACGTAAACCTTCTAAATAACATTTCCTTTTCCCTGTTTGTTTCTCTGCCAAAGTTGTTGGGGCCTCATCTGAGTTTGGTTCACTTTGGCCATCCAAGGAAGAACAGTGGGCCAGGAAAGCGTTGGGTATTTCAGCAGCGGGCTAGTATGCGGCTCTGGGGCCAGGGTAGGCCGGTCTGACATCGTGCCTGCAGTCTTTGACCCGGTTGAAGTCGGGTCCCCTAGCATGCAGCGGACGTTTCAGTCCAGATTTTGCCCTTAGCTTGGGAAAGTGGGTCCTGTGCCGGCTTTTCGGCTCTGTCTGGAGTTTGTTTCCCGCAGCAACCGAGGACGCAAAGCAAAGCTGGTTTGGCATAGACAGATTGATTCACTTCGGCATCTGTTTTAAGCAGATCAGATCATCTGCAGACTTATCTTTGATTCGCCCAGTAAGATGCATACAAACATCTTACTGGCGCAGCCATGATGAACTGGTGCACTCACACAGTTGACAATACAGTGATCTGATTGGCTGAGCAGCAAAAATCGAATCACGTGACCTCTTAGACCGGAGCGCCACAGTTTAGATTTTTTATCGGCAATAACTTATTAATGTGCAAGTGAAAACGTGGGAACATTGGTGTTTTGACATCACTGCTATGTGTAGCAACTTATTCCGGTAGAAGAAAGTTGCCCCCTGACAGTTCATACGAAAACTCACCCTACAGATTCTGGCCCACGGCCTATGAAGAGCGACAGAGCAGGTAAGACTGTTTTGCGCAGGTTTTCAGCAAGGGACGTGTGTGTTTCTTACCTACATTTCCAAAAAAATAATCCACTAAGACTTTTCACGGCGGTCTGAAACTCCAGTCCTCGAGGGCCAGTGTTTGTCAACTTTCAGATGTTTCTGCTACAACACACCTGACGCCAATATGAGCTCAATAACAGTCCTGCAAAGCTTGAC
The DNA here is from genome assembly GCF_011125445.2 of Fundulus heteroclitus. Lineage (NCBI taxonomy): Eukaryota > Metazoa > Chordata > Actinopteri > Cyprinodontiformes > Fundulidae > Fundulus > Fundulus heteroclitus. Next base: position 40,965,816 of record NC_046381.1, read on the forward strand.
TGCATGTTAGTGATGCAGTTTAGCCTTTAGACAGGTGTGTAGGACAAGGGATACATCTGCAGGAGACGTCTCTCGATGATTTGAGTATTTTTTTATTTATTTTTTATTTTATATTTTTTTATATAAAACTTTAATAGTTTTAATGTTTGGATAACCTCTCTCTACAGTCTAATATTAGTGTCAAAAACAAAAGTTTTTTAACAGTTTATTAATGGCTACCAAAATGTCTAAATCAATACATTTTTAACTATAGATACAAAATAAAGGTTTTCGCACTAATAGCACATATTTTGGAGCAATCTGCAGCAAATAAGCCAAGAACAGGAACCAGACCCAAAACAATCGCATCAAGAACCAGAACCTCTCCACATGGAACATCTACTCCACTAACTGAGCCACCCAGAACCCGCATAAAATATTAACTGGACACATTTTAGGGATCCATGAAGACAGGAAAACACGAGTTATACCATAATATTGGTGAATGTTGCCATGACAACATGCCCTACAATAAATAAACTAATAACTAAACAGTTTTAATGTCTTTCTGAACTGGGTTCATAGCAAACAGACATCAAATAACGAGTCTTTCCAGCTGCTGGAAAAAAGTAGCAGAACGCCAATTTCTTAATGACTCGACCATCTTACCACCACTTTACCTTCTAAAACTTTTTATTCTGCATTAGACAACTAGAGCCTGATAGGGTTATGATAATAACCCCTTGTTGTACTAGAAAGAAACTAACACAGAACACAAGTTACTTTTTTGCAGAAGAGGAGAGTGGAACCAGATGGAAAATCACACTCCCTGAATGTTGTTGAGCTCAACTCTGCCGAGACATCTCTGTCTTCTGCCTTTATTATCGGACCTCAAAGAAGGATCAGAGATTAATCCAAGGAGGAGTCAGGAATTTTACAACATGTTGGTGTCACACAAAGAGGACCACAGAATGTTATCACTGTGATCCTCAATCAGTTGCAACCACAAAGCTGGATACGCCATAAATTCCTTATCTGGAAGAACCATTTGTTCTCCCTGTTTGAAGTTGAAACAACAGAACATCCCTTTAACCCAACTCTTGTAACAGGCCAAATGACCGTAACTTAATGTAAATAAAATGACGATATTTACATTTTCCTAACAGAGCCACTAAATCAACTCCAGGCACAGAGAGCCTAAATGCAACATTTATGGCAGTCCAAGGAGTTCTTCAACAGAACCATATTTTGTTCAGAGATATTGTGATAACCATTCATTTTCGGATATATTGTGCTGCTCTAATGATTTAAAATTAGTTTGTTTCTAAGTTTATTGGTAGGTAAATCAGTGCAGTTTTCTTTCTTACGAACAATTTATGGTGGACAGTTAATGTGGATGAAAGTTGAAATGTATTTAGTGAATTAAGCCTCACAGTCTGTATGGACATAATGACATTTTCTGGGATTTAATATCTGACCATTTGAGGAGATTGTAGGACTTCTTATGGGCCAAATAAAGTTTTATCAGACTTTAGTCTCCAGTCTGACCACAGCTGGCTGATGTTTGGGGAAGGAGCACTGTGATTGGCTGAATGTGATGGTGGAAACAGGAAGTGCTTGTTCTTCTAGAAATGTCCCAACATAACTGTTGGTTTTTGGTCCTACTCCCACAGACACCAGACCTCTGAGGAACCTGGAACCTGCTAGAGCTTATAAAGTTATAAAGAATATTATTTAGTTGTTCCTCCACAGTTTGTTCTGTTCTCTTAAAGCACAGTTTAAGTCAGAACCGAATAAAGAACTAAAATGATTAAAAATCCTGTTTTTAGTCCCTGCATCAGTTTCTAACCACAAATCAAAGTTTAAGTCCTGGTTGGTCTCTGCAGAGTCACATCCATCAGTTAGAAACTGGGTTCTTACTCTGAGTCTGAGGGTCCAGGTTCTGTACTGAAGTCTGGAGGTCAACGTTTGGAGTCGTCACTCTTCATAGATTGACAGCTGGATCCAGAAGGTTCTGCTCTGTTCTTCTTTAGATCACAATCCTCCACCTTATGGACTTCAGTCATTCTGAGAAAGAAACCAGAACCAGTCAGTTCCCAAACGGACTCTGAACCTGTTTCACCTGATCTGATACCCGACTATTACTGACTCACCTGAGGCTCCGCCCACCATTTCTTCTTCTTTTTGTATCAACAGTGAACTGAGCTTTATAACAATAAGTTCAGATGTAAACTGTTTTTTTTTAAAGTCTGGATGTGACTGCTGTCACTTCTTCTTTCTCTCCTTTTCTTCTGTGGTAAATATCCACCTTCAGGTTTAAGGTTCAAGGTCCAATGTACATTTATTATCGTAGGGGACAATTATGTTTTACAACCAGCAGTAAAAAGACAGGAAAAACCACACACACTTTCAACATTCATACAGTTAAATACTAAAGTTTAAACTATGTAAAACTGATGGTGTGAGTGACTTTCTGAACCAGTTAGTTCTGTGTGGCAGTAAAGTAGATCTGCTGACTGATGAGAGCAAAACAAGGTCTGTACTTGCTGGATGACTTAGATGGATTGAAATGGATCTGACTTTTATCAGTGACCAGACCTCGTACAGTTCACTGAGGTCCTGAAAGGAAGCCATGAAGTTGTAAGCATCTTTATAACACTCCAAAGTTTAATCCTCTGTTTGACACTAAGTGACCTGAACCAGCAGATAAAAGAAAACATAGGAATAGATTCTACAAAATAAGAATAACACATTTCTATAAAAGTAGTATCAATATGCAAACAAAGCTTACAGTAAAAACACACAAGCTGGTTCACTGTTTTACATACAAAGTCAAAGTGGAGTGCTGAGTACACGTTTATTTCTATAACTCATTTTCACTGACTGATGTCAGAAAATGCTTCAAGGTTAAACCCAACAAAACACACATCAATAACCAATAAAAAAACACGATGCAATAATAAATGCTGATCATAAAATCTCAAGTCTAACTAAAAGCTTTTTGTAATTAAAACATCTTTAACTGCTTTTTCAAACTATCCATTGAGTCTAAACTCTGTAGGGAGATCAGCAGTAGATCCTACAGCCTGGGTACCACAGCTTGGAGAAATCGGTCTCCTGGAGGGGGTGTCGGGGAGAGGGGGAGGGGCAGTAAAATGTTTTAATCAAATTACCACAGACAGGAAGAGGGATGTATTTGAATCTAATAGAAACATATTGACAGCTGGTCCATCTCGCTCTGAAGGTTAAGACTAAAGTTTCAAGAGTAAACTTAAACCTGAATGGCAGCCTGTATAGCAACTTTAAACGGGGACATGTCATAATTTTCAGTTCTTCCTTTTCACGTTTAAATCATTCAGTTTGGTCTATATAAAGTGGAACTGCAATGCTTTGGTCTGAATTCCTTATGTAATATATCCACACATTCTCTCTTTTTAACCTGTTCTGAGGTTCGTCTGAGAGAAACTCCTTTTCGTGCCGTCTCTTTAAATCTCAAGGAGGCACTCCTACCCTCCAGGTAGGCCATTATGGCCCATATTTGGGCCATAATGGACACCCAATATAACATCCTGTGACATTTCTTTACGGAGAGGCACTGCACATTACAAGTTAATCCAATAGGAACTATTCTACACAGCTGCGATCAACAACAATTATTTTGGATTTTGAGAGGACTTCACCATTGAAATTTGCGAGAGCTATTGTTAAAGCAACAATGTCCACGTGCACGGCAGTCGGATGTTCCAATACATCGGGTAAAAGTGAAAAAAAACATTAGTCTTTTCAACTTTACGATTCATGATCCACCACGAGTTCGCCATTGGATTACCTACTTGAAGAGGGAGGATTTGCCATCGAACTTCTGGCCAGAGAAAAAAACACGTCATCTGCAGCCAACATTTGGAAGAAGAATGTCTTCAAGATGACATAAGAGCGAGGATTTTCGGTAGGTTTTTCTTTTTTATGATGTAGAATTTGCTGGAAGATTTGTTTACCCAACCAGGGGGGTCAAGGGAAAATCAAAAAGTAGAACTCTGAAAAATGAGCCTGAGCTGAACAGAAAATGAGAGAACAAAGATGTTTGAAAGGCCATATGACTTGGAGAACATTCACGCTTCACTGCCAAAATTAAAATACAATTAATAGTACACGTCTGACTTTAACATCTTTGTACTTTCATTACAAATATGTAAATTTTTTTGAATTATGGATCCATTTCTTTAGAACTTAGATCTTTGTTTGCAGTAGATTTGGAGGTTAAGATGAGCATCAGCAATGCCTCAGGTACACATTTTTGTAACAACCCGGATCAGCTAGGTCTCCAGAACCAGAACTTCAGTGGCAGGACGTTCCTTTTTAATGATCATATCTCCAGAGAAAATGCCTCCCTGCTGCTTAAAGATGTTCAGAGTCAAGATAGGGGACATTTCAGTTCTACACCCTCACCGATGAAGGAATCACTGTGTTGGATATGGAGCGCACTGTGTACGGATACGAGCTACAGATCATTAAAAGAGTGACCTTGGTGTTACTTTGTTGTTTATGTGCTGTACTTTAATTTTATCCTTTACCAGCTCCAGTCTCTGAAGTCATCATCTCTTGAGAAGAAAACAGGATCACCTGCAGCTCAGGCAGGATCTATCCTGAACCCAGTTTCACCTGGTCCACCACCCCTCCATCCAGTTCTGCTCTGCAGAGCAGAACCACAGTTCAGCAGACTGAGAAGCAGCTTAACCTCCATGATGGTTTCAGGCGATGATCCTGATCTGACCTACAGCTGCATAATCAAAACCTGGAGGAGATCCACATTCTGGCAGCTTCGTAAGTATCAGACTCCACAAGAAAACATCCAAGGAGATTAAACTGGTACTTTCCTCTGTTCCATATTAGTTGTGTATTTCTTGTAGTGACTAATACAGTGAAAGTTGATCATATGATCAATTACTGATGTAAAGAAAGAAGGTGGTTCAGCAGTGAGGGCTTGTTCACGTTTGACTAATAGAATCTGGGATAATTTCTAAGATTACACTTGAACATCTTTTATAGATTCAGTTACCAGGACGACAGTTGAAACAATACCCCCCTGTCTGGCATTGAAGATGTCGTTGAAGAAACTGGATTTTGGGTTTTCATTCTCTGTTAACCAGAATTAAAAAAATTACAAGAAACAAAGGTTTAAGATATTTTACTTTGTCTATCATATCTGAGTTTCACTTTCTGAAATGAGCGATGGATAAGTTTTTCCCAATATTATTTTTTTAAATGTACTTGTAAATAAGTGTATTTTATTTTTATAGAATTCTAATTATTCATATATTTTCTCATAGGATTTTCTTTAAATGAAAGGTGTTTCAACAAAATGAAAACTGAAATTTTCAGATGTAGTGCAAATTATATGGTGAATATTATTAATATTCAGATATGTGGACTAACTCAAGGAAACTAAAGTCCTGTTGCAATTCAATTCAATTCAATTCAATTTTATTTATATAGTGCCAATTCATGAAACATGTCATCTCGAGGCACTTTACAAAGTCAAAATCAATCATATTATACAGATTGGTCAAAACATTCCTATATAAGGGAACCAGTTGATTGCATCAAAGTCCCGACAAGCAGCATTCACTCCTGGAGAAGTGAAGAGCCACAGGGAGAGTCGTCTGCATTGTCCATGGCTTTGCAGCAATTCCTCATACTGAGCAAGCATGAAGCGACAGTGGAAAGAGAAACCACCCAAAAACCACCTGGGAAGGAAAACCTCCAGCAGAACCAGGCTCAGTATGAATGGTCATCTGCCTTGACCGACAGGTGGTTACAGAAGACAGAGCAGAGACACAACAAGACAGACAAAAAAGCACAGAAGCAGACATTGATCCAGTAATCTGTTCTACATTAGATGGTAGTAGCGGGTGAGCCGTCTTCTCTGTACATTAAATGGTATCTGCCTGGATCTGGCCTAACAGTTTGGATCCATTTAAGATTCTGCTAATGTGGCTCCATAGAAACCTGTAGCTGCTCAGCAGCACCACCTGCTGGTCTCCTATCCTGATAGAAACACAATGAAGGCTGAAAAAAGAGAAAACAAGCAAAGAGAATAAATGTTTCAGAACAAATGAACATTCATCAGATGAATGTTCTCTAAAGCTGCTCTGACTGAATCACACTGGCAATCCAGCTTTTCATTTCCACTCAGGGATTTTAATGGGGATCAAGTGAGGCAGGACCTGCTGATGTTAGATTCTAATGAATGTTTTAAAGCCATAAACTGTACCAAAGGATCCAAATAGCTTGTTAAACTTCTGGTTTAAACTCAGTGTTGACTAAATTTAGTAATCCGTGTTTGATGCATGAATCATTCTAATAACTTCTCATTTTAACCCCAGCTTTAACTTAAAAATTCAACACATCAAACATTCTGCTGTCCATCTACACCTTAAAGACAAAGGAAACTCTTTTAAGGACCAAAATGTTCACATTTTGGACAAAGAAGACAGTTGGTTTGAAAGGGGCGTGAAGGAAGCCATCTATGTTAAGAGAGAAAAACAACCTTAAACAGAGGAAGAAAACTTACAATACAGCTATAGGGTTGACTCCTCACCTATAGGAGATCCTCACCTCCATACGGGTAATCAACATAGCTCTTGTAAGCCAGGCCAATAACTATCCTAACGACTCCCCATTGCAGAGGCGTGGACCAGTTTGGGTGCAATTTGCATGTTAACTAAGCCATTACAAAGTCTTTGTTGGGCAGTAGTGTAAAGCTTGGAACTCCACACTACTCCAGAGTTTTTGAATTGAGAAAGCTTTCTGCATAGGAAAGCAAAACATCTTCATAACTTCTGAAAAACTTCAGTTGTTTTATTTTTTAACTTTTTTGGAATGACCATGACCTGGATGACTGAGAAATTTCATCAGCAACACATCAAAAAATAATTTTCTCTCTTTCTGCCTGTCTGCTTGGATGCCAGATGTTGTCTTTCTCATGTTATAAAGTTATATTTGTAACAGGGAGACGATCTAAGGATCCAGGTTCTGTAGAGCAGCTTCTGGTTCTGGTCCGTCTGAAATGTCCGGACAGGAAAGGAGAAAAAAAGGAAATGATTCATGTTTGAATTTATGATGAAAAGAGAAAATCTCTTTTCCTTCTTCAAAATCCACAGTGGACTTAATGGGGAGCTGCAGGTGAAGGTTTTACCCCCACAGTCCCTAAACAGGATTAAAATCTATGTTCTGACCTCAGCAGAGCAGAGCTGCATGATGAGCCACAGATCCAACAGAACCAGAACCGTTCTGCAGGAAGAACAGAGAAAATCCTCCAAACAAGATCTGAAATTCTCTGAGCTGCTGCAGAAAGTGTTTCCATGCTCACCAAAGGAGAAGCTAGAGCAGATCAAACTTTATCTTAACTCAGTTTTAGATTTTACCTTCAGAAAGAAGGAAATAAAAAAGATTTGATTTAAAATCATGAAGGAAAGCTTCATCCTCTGATTGAAGAAACCATCATTTACTCACTGAGGTGTTTGCAGCAACAGATAAAATGACCATAGCGGCCTAAACATTTTCAGAAAACAGCTAAAATATCATTAAAAAACTCCAGAAACTGCATCACAACAAAGCAAACATGCAGCCTGAAAACTTTAGAGTTGAGCTTTATTTCAGATTTCTTGGTTACAGGCTGAAAATGAACCAGAGAGAAAAAAGATCAACTTTCCAGTTTCATCAGTTTCAGATCAAAACTACATGGAGCCACTAAATGCAGCTTAGTTTTCATTTCATCCTCATTGGTCCACAGAGACAAACAATATCAGACACTAAATGACAGACATGATCAGATAAACAGGATCAACATCTCTAAAGTCAGAGTTCATCATCAGGATCCAGTCAGTCTCTTTAAACTCAAACTGCTGCAGCTTCAACCTCTGGATCATCAGGACAGCTCAGCTTCTCTCCTCTACTAACGTCATCACCTCCACCTCCTGCAGTGAGAAGAAGGAGCAACAGAGGAGATCAGTGAGTGTTTCCAGCCTCTGCAAGCTGAACATGGACATCTCATCTGTTTGTGAAACATCAGCTGACTAAGAAACATGGAGGCTGTCCCTGAACACATCTGGATAAAACTACTGAGAGAAGGACACATGTCCAGATGTGCTGAGTGGACTTCAGCAGAGCTTCTGCTCTGTAGAAAGACCACATGGTGACTAAATGTAATGATGGGCTGTGAAATCAGTGATTTGCAGGCTGCAGTCAGACTGATCTCAGAGCTGTGACTAAGATGAAACTGATCAGCTGTTTCCTGTTGAAATGAGAGAACAAAGAGTCTGAGATCAGATCTGATGCTCCACAGCTTGATGAATGAGGACCACTGTCTCTAGACATGGTGGAAGGCTGTCAGCTGGAATCCAGCTGCATTTCCTGGAGACATGAACACAACAACAACAGTCATCTTCACATGGACACAAACACAGGAACACAACAAGGAAGCCTGTCACTATTCTCCTCCCACTGAGAAGCTGCAGCTTTACTGGAAACACTGGATCTTTGCTTTGGTACCAACTGGGTTCAGAACGGTTCTGCTGACAGCAGCTGGACTCACTCCAACCATCTACTTACACAGATTTCAGTTTGTAGTCTGGATTCTTTACAAGATCCTCCAGTTGCTGAACATCTGACTCCTTCAGGCTGTTGTACTTCAGGTCCAGTTCTGTCAGCTGGGACAGGTTGGACTTCAGAGCTGAACACAGAGAATCACAGCTGATCTTCGACAACCTGCAGCTCTTTAGTCTGAGAAAAGAAAAAACAAGATGTGAGCTGAAGCCACCAGGATGCAGGTTCTAACAGTCCAAAAGAACCAGTTAAAGAACTCTCGTTAATATTAATGAAAACAAGCTGCTGCTCAATAGAGACCTGCTGACTTTAGCTCTTCAACAATCAACAATATTAGAACTTTCAATAGTTAAAATTTGTTTAGCAATTTTTACAGTATTGGAGTCACAGCACTGATCTCTATTTATTCACTAGATTGCTGATGGGCCGTTGGTAGTTCACATCGCTGTGAAGCCACCAGTTGTCATATTGGTACTCCCTATTTACCTCCAGTAACAAGGAAAAACGTGTTAGTACATCCACCGAATGTAAAATTACCTGTGAAACGTTTTCAAACATCCAGAAAACTGCTTGTTGTTGCAACCAAAGCTATGGGGTTTGGAGAGATTAGGAAGTAGTAAGATGGCAGACAGTGACTTCAGTTTTTCGGGCAAATCAGCAATCTAGTAAATAGAGTGGGTCCCAGCTGTACCTGTACAAGGTTCTGGCTCAGGTTCTGCCCTCTACACGCCCAGATTCAACCAGAAATGGTCAATGCAAAGCACCTCATGAATATCAATGTGTATAAAATGTGTCAGCTGATCATTTTTTCATTATAGTGATGTGGCAGCCACAGAGAAAAAGCAAATAATATCTCACAGAGATGTTTATTAAATTTAGAAATCAGAGGTAAAAGCACAGTTGTGCTTCCGTGTTTTAGTTAGTAAAAAGCTTCTAAACGTGCTGAAGCATCAATCAGGGATTATATATTTGTTCCTGTCAGACAGATTCCAGGAGCTGAAATTCACTTTTCTAAACTGGGTTAAATTCCCTCTGACCCGCTTCACATGAGGGAGATTTATACACACTGGGGGTCCAAATGCTGTCCGGTTCTGACCTGAGATCAGGGCTCAGACTCAGTTACACAGAGAGACAACATTAAAAACTGGCTCCAAGTCCATGAACAAAGTCAGGAAATATTTTTTAGGATAAAAGATCTGAACTTTGATTTTCAACTTAATTTATCCAATTCACATAAATATAAAGTCAGCTTTTTAAAAAATCATCATCAATTTAGAAAAACTAATCTGAAGAAAGTTTAGAAACATTAGAAAACCTTCAGAAAATCTGTTTTTCATTTCTATCTTCCTCTCTCTCAGTTCTGGATAAAAGCTGTAATTCTAAACTGAAATTGAGCTCATAGTTTCATATTTTCTGTTGATTATTAAATAAATCCTGGCAGGATGTTGGAAAATGAAAAAACATCTAACTAGACCAAAGCAGTGAAGAAGAAAGCAGACTTTACCATGAAGATCCTCAGTTTGGATCAGTAGAATATCAGCCAGATGTCTGCAGTTTAGGGTCAACATAACTTTCACATCACAGATATCAGAACTAAAACATGGAGTCTGACCTCAATCTCTGTAGTTTGCAGAGGGGAGTCTGGAGAAAACCACAGAGCTCCTTCACTCCAGCATCTTCCAGGTTGTTGTAGCTCAGGTCCAGTTCTGTCAGATGGGAGGGGTTGGACTTCAGAGCCAATCCCAGAGAAGAACAGCTGATCTCTGACAAACTGCAGCTCATCAATCTGAATAAAGAATAAAAGATGTTCAGGTTAAAACTGAAATATGAACAGATAAATCATAAAATGTCAAAAATTAATTTCTCTGAATGTAAAAGTCCCAGAAACATGATGAACTGATGTCTGATATTTGATCCAGTAGAACTGATTTAAAGTGTTAAAACCCAGCAGAACCAGAATATGTTATCATGACGTGTTGTTAGAATATTTCTGTTGGGTCTTCAGTGGTTCTGAGCTGGAACCAAACTGGACTTCAATAACCAAACTGTGACTTCAGAGCTGTTAATTGAATGGAAGAAGCTCAGATTTCGTCATCCAACCATCCAAGCTGAGATTTAACTGGAGGCCAACAGTTCAGAGCTCAATGTTGCTTCAGTCCAGAAGGTGGAGCCCATAACAAATGGACCTTTTCCAGTTTTTACTCTGCAGAACATCTGGACCACATTCAGACTCTTCAGGAAAAATCCTGGTAATTTTTTCCTGGACTTTCCTGCTTGTGTCTATGACTCCTTTATTGTCGGCTATATTAGATGATGCTGGATTCATGGTGAGAATATTTACAGAGAGTCTGCAGTCATTTCAACAAGTCCTCCCATTGTTTAGATCCTGGCTCACTGAAAAGGGCTCCTAGAAAGTAGAGCTGAACAATATCAGGAGAACATGGCTGTACAACGAGCAGACAGGACCCACCGGACTCCAGTTAGGAACATTTTTACTTCAACTGCCCAGAAACCCCTACACCACTCCCATATCTGTCATGGTGGTTCATCTGGACCTTTTCTCGCCATGGTTCTGACCTCCTCAACCCTCTTTCTCCTAGAACTCCATCATCCTGCCTGTCTGGATCATCGTGGGGTTCTGGGACCTCCTGTAGTTTGGCTGCTGGGCCGAACCAACAAAATCCGGCAAGAAGCTCCATCTAACAGCTCCAGCACTGAACATATCTAGCTGGGCAGTCTTTCCATGAAGCTTTCTGCTTTCAGCCACATCCACCACACTCTTTTCCTCCCAGCTCCTCTGGCTTTGGTCCCGTTCTGACTGCTTCCGGGTCTGGCTCTTTATTTTTCTCATCTTGGTCCTTCTGGCGTCCATGTTGGAGCTGCTCCCCTCTGCTGTGTTGCTGAGCAGAACTGTTTTTGGTTCTTCACAGTTTCCCTCTGCTGGACTTTTTCTTTGGCCTTTGTGAGCGTTAACTCAGAGTCCATTGGTACCGGTTCAGACAGCTTTATGTCCTTTTATCCCAGCTACAGTTCTGGCCCGTATGAGTTCTTCTTCCAGTTCTCCAGAACCACAGTTTCCTGCCAGTTTGTGTCCAGCTGTAATAAATGCAGTCATGACATCTGGAACTGAACTGGGCTCTTTTAAAGATGATGGAGTATTTCCCCACATAGTGCTGCTCAAACACAGCTTTTCCAGCTCCAGTTATCTTTTCTCTGCTCTAGTCAAAGGTCAAACAGCTAAAATGTCGTCTGCAGCTTCTCCCACAGCAAACAGGAGTGAACTAACTTTATCTTCCTCACATTTCTCATCTAGAGCTTTTGATGTCTGAGACCTCTCCAATCTTCTGACCCACCTCGCCCGTTCTGCAGGACAGGAGAAGTCCAACGGTTCTGGAGGGGTTACTTGTACTGCCGTCTCCATCTTTGTTCTTCTATCCCTGGTTTCCTCACCTTCAGGATGTAAACCTCTGGATGTGTTGTCTCTTGGTACCTCTCCCTCAGCCCACATGGGCCCGTCAGGACCACATCCTAGCAACACCAGCAGCTATAGTGAGGTGGTCAGCTTAGCGCTGGCTTTCAGTAGTGATGGTCTGCTTGAAGCTGAAGCTCTGGAGCATTTGTCAGAAACAGCAACACAGTCCTTCAGAAGAACTTTGTTGGGGCTTGATTCATGGGGCCGGGTCATGGGTCAATGAAGTCCAAAGCTTCATTTGGGATGCCATTGATCTGGTGGTTCAGCACCTGCTTCATGGCTTTCAGCAGAAGTCCATCATGTGTAACAGCCGCTCCATGTAGCTCTATAATGAACCAGCAGGTTAAATAGGGATGTAGTACTATGGACCGGGCCCTGGAACCTTTAATCATGGCTCAGCATACCACCTATTCACAGGTGGTGCTGTCTTCTGCTACCTAAAGAAGAAATATACCGGATGCCTCATTATGTGCTGGAGCACATCCTGTATCACCGCCATATTGGCTGGGTCTTTTCTATTCTTGGCTCTCATAGGAGCTGACTGCAGTAAAGGCAGAGGGAGCAAATTTGCCTGTATTTTATGCAGCTTATGGTTGCAATAACCAGCAATAATTGCTGGAAGTAGAGTATGTGTTGTAGATCACTATTTTTAGGCTAATATTCTGAAAATGAGACATTACACACTGATAATATTGCAGAAATGTAGCCCATAAAACATACTTTAATGTTTATCAATTTGTTGTCTCTGTATTTGACAAACTAAGGCTGAATCATATTGCCACATGAAGTACCCTGGAGTTACAGGGTCAGCACATCCAACAAGCTGTGCCAAACAGTTCTCTTTAAAGGATATTAAGCTCCTGCCTCAGTTGCAAACAAAGTGTAAGATGTGATTCACCTAGAAAGTTATAAACCCTTTTCCAGGCCTTTTTTTAGAACTGTGTGCATGTGTATATAAACAGCAATCTGAAGAAATTATTGATGCTGGAGTACAGAAAGGTCAGGATTGGATGATTCAATTTAGGATCAGATTTGTTAGACAGACAGTGAAAAAAGAACAATAAAAATTTTAACAATAATTAACCCATGTATGAAAAAAGTATTTGGGCATGAGAACACATTTATTTACACAAAGTGTTTACATCATGGAGTGACGTGTCTATGCATACTACGTCTGAATCCTCCCCTTGCCACCTGCTTTGGCCGTGTTTTTATAGCTGGTTGCTTGTTTGTCTCACAAAATCTGGCAACACTGTTCATCAGGAGAGGAGTATATCAGCAGTCTGCTGCTAGCACTTCTTCTCCTGAGCCACTATTGAGGTCTTTTCAGACTCTAGTTCAGACTCCTTCCTGACCTTGTGTGTGCGTCTACTTCCCAGGTTGCTCCTGAGTTCTGGATTCTGCTCCAGTTCTGTTCCTGGCTCCAGTCATTTAAAATAATTCAAGTTGTCTCTGGACTGATGCTCCTAGCAGGCAGCGTATGGGCTCCAACTCCCCTGGACTCTCCTGTGATCAAACCTAGCTCACCCTCCGTCATGCTCTTCTGATCAGCTCCACGTCACATAAACCAACTGGACTCCCAGACCTCACTCATTCCTCCCTGGTGGTTTCAATTTCCCCTTAGGTATGCAAACTTAACCAAACAATTCTCCAAATTCTTCAGCATCTTCATTAACTTAACTGTCCTGTCTGTGAGCAGTTGAGGATCCACCCGGTGTTCCTGGTTCCAGAAAACAAGTTCTCAAACCTATTTCAATAAAACTTTTAATCTTCACCAGTCTTCTGAGTGTGTTCGGCATGTGGGTCACAGCTGTTAAAACCATGACACACCAAATGTGATCTCAGCAGTGCCACAATAGTTTATAACAACATTCACCTCTCAGCTTTATCAGGTCAAACTGCTCTCAGTCTAAAACATTACTTATCAGCTCAGGTAATGGGGGATCCCTTTAATGTGCAGCTGATCCAGATAAGGAGGCAGGTGGGGGCAGAAATATGTGAAGCTAAAGCAGCTGAATATCCAATGTATGCTCTTCCAGTTGGTTGAATTATTTACAAGACTAATTATCTTCTCATATTTTGTAATTAAGAGTTTAACTGGCCAGCAAAGTTAAAAATATTAATCCATCCATCCATTTTCTGACCCGCTTAATCCCTCATTGGGTGACCAGGGGTGCTGGTGCCTATCTCCAGCGTTCAATGGGCGAGAGGTGGGGTACACCCTGGACAGGTCCCAGTCTGTCACAGGGCAACACAGAGACAGACATGACAAACAATCATTTGCAACCAATATAGCAACCAACTTTAACTTTAGTAGTAGACAGCTTTGATCTGTCATTGTTATAATTCTACTCCACACTGGGCCCTTTGATTTGTCTGCTCATGCCTTGAATATTCTCAAACATCAGTCAAAGCAACTTTATAAGGATTAAATCTAAGGTTAGCAGATTTTCACAAAGTTTCTGTGAAAACGTCCCAACACCTGATTCAGAGGTCTATATTTTTTATCTATATTATTTTATTTATCCAGAGGTCTTTGACAATCGTGGAGGCTCTCAGTTGAGCAACATGGGTTTTAGGAGTTGCTGGTTCTAGGCAATAAATCCCGGCAGGAAGTTGGAAACAGAAAGAAACTTTAACTGGAGCAAAGCAGTGAAGAAAAAAGCAGACTTTACCATCAAGATCCTCAGTGTGGATCAGTAGAATATCAGCCAGATGTCTGCAGTTTAGTGTCAACACAACTTTCACATCACAAATATCTGAACTAAAACATGGAGTCTGACCTCAATATCTGTAGTTTGCAGAGGGGAGTCTGGAGAAAACCACAGAGCTCCTTCACTCCAGCATCTTTCAGGTCTTCATTCTCGCTCATGTCCAGTTCTGTCAGATGGGAGGGGTTGGACTTCAGGGCCAATCTCACAGAAGAACAGCTGATCTCTGACAAACTGCAACTCCTCAATCTGAATAAAGAATACAAAATGTGAGCTTGATTGGATGCAGGTTAAAACTAAAATATGAACAAATAATTAATAAAATGTAGAAAATTAATTTCCCTGAATTTAAAAGTCCCAGAAACATGATGAACTGATGTCTCATATTTGATCCACTAGAACTGATTTAAAGAGTTAAACCCAGCAGAACCAGAACATGTTATCATGACATGGAGATTACCACACAACAGTAATCTCTACTTAAACACAAATCCTTCAATGATAACCTGCCACTTGTGGACATTTAAGTTTAATCCATCTGCCATCCGTTGAAAATGCTGCTGTGTTCTAATCTTGTCAGGGTTCTGGTAGAACAGTGGTTCTCAGACCCATAATGTTCTAAACATGGATCATTTAACAGAGTTTCAGCTCAGATTGTTCTGGATTTATCTTCAACCTAAACCAGCAGCCTGCATGGAAGGTTTTCTCTAAGGAAACATGGCATCTGTTTAAAGTTCTGCTCATTCAGTCCCTGATCACTGAACTTTGGTCTGATGTTCTGCTGCTGGGCTCAGATGTTCTCCATCATACTGGGTCAGTTGTTCTTAGTGGGTCTCTGTGTGTCTGTTGGGTCATTCTGAGAAGTAAAACATACGATGAGGAGACTTTATCCACCTTCGGCCTTCAGCTGTAGATCAGACTTTCTAAAGACTTGATGACAGCTCAATCATCTTGATTTTTTATTACATCTTTTTACAAACCAATGAAATAAGAGTCATTCCTTTATTCTTTTGTGTTGGTTTTCATTAATCACTGACAACAGCTCCTGCAGATGAATTTAGACTTCTAAAATATCATATGCCTTCTAGTCTTTAATACCTAAACTAGTGTTACACACATAATATAAGATGAGATAATCTGGCAGTGAGCAGGGGAATGAGGTAGGTCTAAATAGGCAGGGGGACAGGTAAGCAGAGTTGGCACTAATTTACTGCAACAGCTGGAACAGATAAGGTGAAAAGCAGGGGCTGGTAAGTGGCTGAGCTGACTGGAGGATGAGTGGTGGCTTGATGGAGTGGAGTCCAAATAACACAATCAAACAACTATTTATGACAGTATTCCTCTTTGCAGCGTATAATAAATCCAGAGTATTATTATGTCTTGTTTTGCATGTAACATACAGTTTAAATGTGGGCAGGGTGGAGGACAGAGTCACATAATTAAAATCTCCTGAAATGAGGATGAGTGCCTGGGGGTGCTTTGTCTGCAATCTAATCACTGGCTGCGGATGACGTCACAGGCTGCCTATGCATTTACAGACAGGGGTGAAGGCTGTTAACTTGCTATAATATGTACTCTGAATTTAACCTGTCCCTTGGAGAGCATTGAGCTTCCATTTGGCAGCACCAGGGTAGCATTGTGGGTCTAAGGGTCTTGTTCAGGGACCAGGGGCAACAGTCTGTGGGATTTAAACCAGCAAACTTGCAGCCTTCCCAAAAGTCAAACACCCAACTCTAACCATTAGGCCATCACGCCCCATATATAAATATAAATATGATACACATAAAAATTGGGTGTTTATTTTCTCTTGTTTATTTAATTCTTAAATATTTTGGCAACTTTAATATTTTCTATATAGGGTTTATATTGTTGCTGTTTTAAGTTAAAAATCAGGGCATGAATCGTCCTGTTTTCATTCGGCATGCAAGTTATCAACTAAAGATTAATTGATGAGAGGACATTTTCTCATAAATCCAAGTTTATTTTATATCAAGAGATTCTTTCCATAATATAAACGGCTAATTTATTTTACAATATGCTGAATTTTAAAATAGGCACATCATTAAATTTAAATTTTTTTGATGCACCTGTATGGAAAAAAAAACAATAGAATAAACAAAGAAAATTGGTTTTCTCACACATTTTTAAACTTGGACATATTTATAAATTCTAACAAATCATGAACCTGTTGGGTTACTAAATAGAAAAAAATAAGTTGAATAGAATAAAACATAAGAAACACTAACAATTCCCACAAAATCCCTCACCATCAACTGAGCTTTTAGAATTATGTTTTTTTCTAACATGTTAAACATTTGTTTTGTAATGCCCTCCACTTCTATGTTATCACAATATTTTGGTTGAGAAGTTGAATGGTTTAAGTTGCCTCCACCATGAAATGTTTCTCTTAGTATTCTAGAAAAGCAATTTTCACATCACAAATATCTGAACTAAAACATGGAGTCTGACCTCAATATCTGTAGTTTGAAGAGGGGATTCTGGAGAAAACCACAGAGCTCCTTCACTCCAGCATCTTTCAGGTCTTGGTTTCCGCTCAAGTCCAGTTCTGTCAGATGGGAGGGGTTGGACTTCAAAGCAAAGACCAAATGCGTACAGCTGATCTCTGACAACCTGCAGCTCCTCAGTCTGAATAAAGAATAATTAAAAGATGTGGGGTGAAGTCAACATGATGCAGGTTAAAATTGAAATATGAGCAAATAAATTATAAAATGTAGAAAATTAATTTCCTTGAATGTAAAAGTCCCAGAAACATGATGAACTGATGTCTGATATTTAATCCAGAAGAACTGATCTAAAGAGTTAAACCCAGCAGAACCAGAACATGTTATGTTGCGTTAAGGTCCAGAACAAGGTGTATTTCTCAGCAGTGGTGGCTGGTGATGAAGATGTTCTGGGGTTGGTTTGGGGCGGGGTTCATTAGGAGATGGAGATTACCAGCCAACAATAAACTCTACTTGAACATAAATCCATCCATGATCACTTGCTGCTGCTGCTGGATATTTAAGTCTGATTGCTCTGGCGTCTGTTTAAAATGCTGCTGTCTTCTAGTCTGGGTCAGGGTTCCTGTAGAACAGTGATTCTTAGACCCATAACGTACTAAACATGGATCATTTAACAGAGTTTTAGCTTAGATTGTTCTGGATTTATTTTCAACTTAAACCAGCAGCCTGCATGAAGGGTTTTCTCTAAGGAAACATGGCGTCTATTTAAAGTTTTGCTCAATTGTGTCACAGATCACTGAACATTGGGTTGATGTTCTGCTGCTGGGCTCAGATGTTCTCCATCATACTTGGTAATTTGTTTTCAGAGGGTCTCTGTGTGTCTGGTGGGTCATTCTGAGAACTAAAACCTACGATGAGGAGACTTTCTCCCCCTCAGCTGTGGATCAGTATTCCTGAAGACCCGAGGGCAGCTCAGAGGTTTGAGCTAAATAAAAATCATATTGACTTTTGATTACATCTTTGTACAAACCAATGATATGTGTCCTCTGCATTTAACCCCCTTAGGGAGTTGTGGGCTGCCACTGGGTGGCACCAGAGAGGTCTTGCTCAGGGACCCAGGCCAGAAGTCTGTGGGATGTAAAGCACCAAAGTTGCAGCCTTCCCAGGACACATGCGTCTTGGTGTATTTACCAGGGCACCGTTCCCCCTTCAATAAATAAATGTAACTAAATATGATGTAGCCCTTTAATACTCACAAATTAAATAAGTGGGCTCCGGGTTCTATCAATCTCTTCAATGTTTA